>NW_027187374.1:15847253-15886816 GCF_028583685.1 Petaurus breviceps papuanus
CCAAAATTTTTAGTTGGAGTTTTAAGCTATAATAGAATAAAAAAATAACTTAAAATAATAAATATAATATTAACATATATAAGTTTATGTTTATTTATTTTTATTATATATTATATAAATTATTAAGTAAATTTAATGTAAAAAACTTAAGGCTCTTAGGCTTTAAAATTTTTTAGGTTATTAAAGCTTTAAGTTTTTGAAGCTTATATTTTAAGCTATTCAAGCTTAAAAACCGCACTAAGAATTTTGGGACACCCAATATGTGTTCATGTTATATTTTTAAAATTTAATAATGTATTATTTAATTCATAGCTTAAAACTGCAGCAAGAGTTTTGGGACATCCTATATGTATTTATTTATTCTGTATTTTTAAAAAATATACTTGTTTTCTCTTCCATTAAAATGTGAACTGTAAGTAGGCATCATTTTATTCTTTGTACTTGCATCCCCAATAACTGCCTTAGTGCTTGGTACAGAGTAGGCACTTATATACTTGTTGGTTGATTAGATAACAATGATAGAAGCAGGAACCAAAAGAGCTCAACTGGACTGAATCTAATAAGTAATTAAATGGGAAAAATGGAAAGTCACACTTTTAGGTTTAAAAAAAGCAACTTGACAAGTTGAAGTCTGAAGATACATGTTTAGACAAAGGGTTGTTTAAAAAAAAATCAGGATTTTGGTGAATTGCAAGCTCAATGTGATGTCACTATAATGTTTTGCTGTCAAAATAGAAAAGAAAATATTATTTGAGGCTATCTTGAGAGGTATAACTCCCAGGAATTAGGAAATGATAATCCCTTTATGCTGTTCCCTGACAGATCACGAATGGAGTCTAGTGCTCGGTTATAGTTACAGCATTTTAAGGAAGGTATTGATAAACTAGAGATCCAGAGAAGGGTCTTAAGTCCATATCATATTAAGATTAATGGAAGGCACTGGGAATGTTTAACCTGAATAAGAGATGACTCATGGGGCAAGGCCTTTCAAGAGTTTGAAAAGTTGTCACACAGAAGAATTAGGCTTGCTTTGGTTGACTGCAGAGGGCCAGGAGCAATAGCTGAAGATATGAGAAAGTAAATTTAAATTTAACGTCAGGAAAATGTTCTTAACAGGTAGAGGTGTCCCAGAAGGAGAATGAGCTTCCTCCAGAGGTGGTGGGTCTCCCCTCATAGGAGATCTTCAAACAGAAGCTGAATGACTTTTTGCCTGGGATTCTCTTCAGATGTAAATGGCACAATTGATAGAGCATTGTGCCTGAACTCAAAAACACCTCAGTTCAAACCAGTCTTAGATACTTACTAGCTGTGTGACCCTGTTTGCCTCAGTTTCCTCATCTATAAAATGAGGATAATAATAGCACTTACCTCCCAGACTTGTGAAGATCAAAAGAGATAGTAGTTATAAAGCATTTAGCATAGTGCCTGCCACATATTAAGTGCATTATAAATGTTAGCTATAATTATTATATTATATTAATATATCAACATGTTATATTATATATCATATCATATATCATATCACATCATGTAATGTAATATCACATCACATAATATATCATCATATCATATCATATCATACCATATCATATCATATCATATCATATCATATCATATCATATCATATCATATCATCTATTTTCTAATGGTCCCTTCCAACTTTTAATTCTGTAATTCTGTGAATATTGTCCTTTTGTCACCCTGCTCCTTGTGAGTAGGGATTATTTCATTCTTCATATCCCCAGCACCTAGCAAAATGCCTGGCATATAGGAGGCAGTTAATTAGTACTTTTGACTGAATGATGATTTCAGTAATTCTACTGTTGATCAAAATATCTCTGGTATTCCTCTTTGGGAATCATTGGAGAACCAATTTAGAAGTTACAAATAAAAGACAGTTATATCACTTTATCATCATGTCCCAGGATTTTGGTTGTTTTTGTTTTTATTTTTATTTTTTACTGAAGTGATATTATCTACCTTATTCATCAGACTTGGCTCTAAATAGTTTCAAAAAATTAAAGCCAATTAAAAAAAAGCAAATAGCACTACCTCTGAGAACGACAGTAAAGACTCAGAAAGCAATTCCAGAAGAAAAATTCCCAAACTCTTATAAATAACGACCGAATCATATAGTTAACACTCTCTCAAAATGATTACTTTGAAGAGAACATTAAAAGTCATTTATACCTAAAATTTCATTGTGTTTGTTTACTTTTTTTTTTAAGAAGTCTACTATAAGTTATGGAATTCCCCTAGGTGGAGAACTCTGTACCACCCCCATAACCATGGGGTGAGTTTGATACCAAAGGAAGAGGCCAAGAGACTCCAGATTGATTATAGGAGTTTAATCAATCATTATAAATACTTACAGAGGAAATCTAGGAGGGCTGCCAGGCAATTCAGTGGATCTTTGTGGCAAAGACTCCAGGAAAGTCCAGTGGTAATTATAAAAATCAAACAAAATGCGGTGAAGCCATAGAGTATATCACTACTGATTGGTGGATAGTTTTGGTTTTCTGCTTAGTAATGAGTTTGGGCATTAAGCCAATTAACCCAAACAGAGGTTTGTGTATTCATTCATATAAGGGTCATAAACATGTCACTCTGTCCATGTTATGTCTTTGCTTACGATATCTAAGTTATAACTCAGTATCTAAAATATGATTCAGTATCTAAATTATGATATTTTTAACAGGTTACAATGTCCAGGTTTCCACTTTTCATAGAGTTTAAGTTAATGACTTTTCACTTCTTACTGTGTATTGTGGCTTTTCCCCAATTGGGATCCCACATTTTCTTACCTTGTTGTCACTTGTCTATTATCTAATATAGAGAAACTGCCACTATCAAGAATGACAATTATTGAGGGTCTCATTTCCAATAAACATGGAGAATAGGGTGAATTTTGCAGTGACTTATGAGTGTGTGATGATAAGGATAATTCAGCATAAAATTAATCATATGAAAAACAAAAGCATTCCAGATCACATAATTATGTCAATGGATGCAGAAAAAACCTTCACCAAAGTACCATTCATTTATGCTAAACACACACACACAAACACACACACAGATAGTAAAAGCACAGAGGATTTTTTTAAATATGATGTAAAGTGTCTAAAACCAAAAGCAAGAAAAAGATACTAATCAAGAGAATTAATTACTTTAGTAAAGTTGTAGTTCAAAATAAATCTGAAAAATCAAAATCATTTCTAGATAATAATAAAATCTAGGAAGCAATAATAAATATGGAAGTCTTATTCAAAAATAACTACAAAATACATAAATATTTAGGATTCAGTATACCAAATCACACTCAATATTTATGTAGATTCAATCACAACATATTCTTTTTTTTTTTTTTTTTGCTTTTTGGAGGGAAGTTGGAATTGTGACTTGCCCAAAGTCACATGGCTAGTAAGTGTGTTAAGTGTCTGACGTCAGATTTGAACTCAGGTCCTCCTGACTCCAGGGCCGGTGCTCTATTCACTGTGTCAGCTAGCCACCCCAAAACATATTCTTTTTTTTTTTCAAATGCTTTATTAACTTCTGATTTACATCATTCATTACCGCCAGATTTTGAGTTACAAATTTTCTCCCCGTTTTTCCCCTACCCACCCCCCCAAAATAGCAGTCCCACAGGATATCCCCTTCTCCAATCTGCTCTCTCCCATATTTTCTCCCATACCCCTTTTGACTTTTCCAGTGGATGTCTATGCCCCAGTGCCTGTATATCTTATTTCCCTTTTTAAAATTTACATTTAATTACATGTATTTTACATGTAAATTTACCAATTACATGTAAAATAGTATTAATAATATATATATATATATACATGTATTTGAATATTTTATTTTAAAACGTTGAATTCCAGATTCATTCCCTTCCTCCCTTGTCACCCACGCTTACTGGGAAGATAAGATAGTAGATATATTGTAAAAGACTGACTATATTTCCCTCCCTCCTTCCTATCCTACCTCCCACTTGTTCTATTCTCTACTTTGATCCCATCCCTTTTCAAAAGTGGGTGCTTCCAACTTCCCTCACCCCCCCGCCTGCCCTCCCTTCCATCATCCCCACTCTCATCCCCTCCCCCCCCATTCTCCTGGAGGGTGAGATACCCTATTTAGTATGTATTTCATTCTCTCCTCAAGCCAAATTCAATGGGAATAAGGTTGACCCATTCCCTTTTGCCTTCCTATTCTTCCCCTCCATTGTAACCATTTTCCCTTGCCTCTTCTATATGAGATAGTTTACCCCATTCTGTCTCTCCCTATCACTTCTCATTATATTCCTCTCTCACCTCTTAATTTCACCTTTTAAGTGTCATCCCTTCCTGTTAAATTGGTCCTGTGCCCTCTATCTATGTATACCTGTAAACATATATACACACATTCACATATGTATTCATATGCTCATATACCCTCATATATAGACATATATACATTTCTATTCCCTTCAACTACTGAGAAAAGTTTCATCAGTTACAATGATTGTTTTTCCATGTAGGAATGTTAATAGTTCAACTTTGATAAGTTCCTTATGATTTCTTTTCCCTGTTTACCTTCTCTTGCTTCTTGTATCTGAATGTCAAATTTTCTATTCAACTCTGGTTTTTTCAGCAAGAATGCTCAAAAGTCCTCTGTTCCACCGAATGACCATATTTTCCCCTGAAACATGATACTCAGTTTTGTTGGGTAGGTGACTCATGGTTTTAATCCCAGCTCCTTGGACCTCTGGAATATCATATTCCAGGCCCTTTGATCCCTCCGTGTAGAAGCTGCCAGATCCTGGGTTATCCTGATTGTGTTTCCACAATATTCAAATTATTTCTTCCTGGCTGCTTGTAATATTCTCTCCTTAATCTGGGAATTCCGGAACCTGGCTATAATATTCCTAGGAGTTTTGTTTTGGGGATCTTTTTCAGGAGGTGATCGGTAGGTTCTTTCAACCTCTATTTTGCCCTCTGGTTCTAAAACAACAGGGCAGTTTTCTTGGAGAACTTCCTGGAGGATGATTTCCAGGTTCTTACTTTGATCATGGCTTTCAGGTAGTCCAATAATTTTTAAATTCTCTCTCCTGGATCTATTTTCCAGGTCCGTGGTTTTTCCCATGAGATATTTCACCTTGCCTTCTATTCTTTCATTTGTTTGGATCTGTTTAACAGCATCTTGATTTCTCATCAAGTCATTGGCTTCCATTTGCTCCAGTCTAATTCTGAAGCCATGATTCTCCTCATTGAGCTTTTGAGCTTCTTTTTCCCTCTGGCAAATTTGGCTTTTTAAGGCATTCTTCTCCTTATTGCCTTTTTGAGCTTCTTTAGACATTTAAGTTAGTCTGTTTTTTAAGGTGTTATTTTCCTCAGTCAGGCTGTTGACTCTCATTTTGTAATTTTCTTGCATTGTTCTCATTTCTCTTCCCAATTTTTCCTCCACTTCTCTTATCTGCTTCTTAAGGTCCTCTATGGCCTGTAACCAGCTCATATTTTCCTTTGAAGCTTTTGGTGCAGGAGTTCTGACTTCACTGTCTTCCTCCTGTTCCATGCTTTGCTCCTTTTTGTCCCCAAAATAGGAGTCTAATGTTGGATTCTTCTGTCTGCTTTGTTTCCTTTGCCTGGCCATGTCACCCCTCAGTCACTTGACCCCTGGGCTTTTTGCCACAGTAGGACTCTGCCACCAGACAGGGGAGCTTTCATCCCAAATGCTGGGGTTTTCTCAGCTGCCGGAGGTATTAGTTGGGTGCCCTCTCTGAAGCCTCCACACGCTCTGGCTAGCTGGTCACACACCCCAGGACCTCCACCCTAGACTGCAATCCAGATCCAAGCAGGTTAAAGCAAGAGCAATTACCCCTCAGACTGGTGCTTGGTCCGCCTACACTCTACAGGCCTGGATCTGAAGCTGCCACGTGGCACTGGCTGGCTGTGCCGTGTCTCAGCCATGCACTCCCACTTACTGGGTCCCAAAGTCCAGACTGCACTGACCTCTCACTTTGTCCTTCGAATTTATGTGTTGATAAGTCTGGAAACAGCTGCTGCTGATCTGGAGTCCCTCCGGCTGGTGGCTGGTCAGGCCTACCCTGTTGTATTAAGAATGTAAATTTTGAAGATCTTCCCTGCCCCTAGGCTAATGTGCACCTGAAGCCTGGGGTGGGAGGCTTGTTTTTCAGTAGATACAATGTAATAAGAATGTAAATTTTAAAGCTCTTCCCTGCCCCTAGGCTAATGTGCACCTGAAGCCTGGAGTGGGAGGCTTGTTTTTCAGTAGATACTTCTTGATTGGCCAGTGAGTCAATAAGGTTGTTACATTCTCTGAGCCAGGAGAAGGCTATATAAGCCCTGATGTGTAGCTTTGTTTTGGGACTCACTTTGAGAAGTGTTCTGTGATTTGATCTGAATTCTGGGAAGCTGTTGTTGAGAGTCCCCCGGCTTTGAAAAACCCAGAATGTGGAAACCCAGATGTTGACTGGGTATGGATGTAATGGTTGGACAGTTTGGAAAGCTGTCTACTTGATCTGTTAATGTCTTGATAATTCTGTCTGTATATTTTGAAGTTTGGGGTGCTGACCTTTTCTCCTGAACAAGGTAAACGATATATGTCTGACTGATTAAAGTAAGCTTGTTAACCCATTTTGAGTTGCTTTCCTTTAACAAAGCAGATCCCAGAACCTGTATGGGCAGCAAACCCTGAGGATGCGCTTGGGGTGCTTGCTGCTACACCTGTGGCTAAAGCCTCCGGCTCACCTGGGCCTGTCCTTGGCTCCCAGAGTGCTGCACTGGCCAATTCCTGCTGGCCTGCCAGGCTGTCCTCAGTGGGAGGTTAGCTTCTCTGTGTAATTTTGTGGGTTCTGCAGCTCCAAAGTTTGTTCAGAATCCCCTTTTTACATGGATTGGGGAAGGTGGAAGCCAGAGTAGCGGGGAGGTCCTGCTTCTACTCTGCCCCCCACAACATATTCTTGTCACTTGACAATGACAAGACAAAGAGAAAAAAAAGAACTTAAATGGTTGGAGGAATATTTAATGCTCTCAAAGGGATTTAGTGCTAATGCGATATTCACAGCACCAATGGTGACTATGTATATGCCAGCATAATTCTGAATTGCAAAAGAAATAATTAAGCAAAATAAGTAACAAAAGTCATGTGTTTGACATTAAATGCATCATTGAAGTCTTCCTTTTCTCTACTGAGAGCTAGGAAATGTGTTTTATATATTCTTCAGGACTATGAATCATCATCATAATTAATCAGTGTTATTTTCATTTGCATCATTGTGGTCATTGTTTATATTATTCTCTTGGTTCCTTCTTTCTAAATCAATCAATCAATCCATAGAATTCCTCATATTCATAATTTCTTACATACAGATGATAGTATTCCATTACATATCACAATTTGTTCAGCCATTATACAATTCATGGTCATATGCCATTTACAGTTTTCACTGTGGTTTTTCTCTTATAAATACTGCTTTAAGTATTTTGGCATATGTGAAATATTTTTTTCTCTCTTGGATTGCCTTGTATTAGATGCACAGTAGTAAGATGTTTAGGTCAAAGTGTATTAATGAATTAGTGACTTTTCTTTAATAATTCCAAATTATTTTCCAGAATGGTTGAACCAATTCAGTTTAGAGAAGGGAATGGGTTTGAGACATGGAAGCAGAATTCACAAGGGTCAACTGACTGGATTTGATGGAGGATTCGGTGATGGAGAGTGAGAGTAGAGGATGATCCAGGTTTACCCAATAAGGTGCTAACAAAACATTTCCTGATTCCCTCAGTTGCTAGTGCTCTTCCTCAAATTATTTTGCATTTACTTCACATATATTTTGTGCTTATTTATCTGAGTATATGCTGTTTCCTTCCAGCAGAATGTAAGTTCCTTGAGTAAATAGATGGCATTCATAGACTCATGGAATATTAGTATATGAAGGGGGCTTAGGAGATCACCTAGAAGATCTGAGAGAACCCTTTGTAGCTTTATTCAAATAAAATTATCAGAGATACAACATAGAGTGTATTAACAAGACATTCCAGATTATATTAAAGAAACCCAACAAGGTGTCAGGTTTTGTTATGCTTTAGACTTCTTACTATTCTCTTCTGTCTCATTTTCATGCCTCTATGCACTTCCTAGTTTTGGCTAGGGTCAAAATAGCAGAAGTACCGAAATACTTTATATGAGATTCTCATGGTATTTTTGATCTGGTCAGAAACAGGAAGTACTGTGAAATACCTCAGAGGAAGTCTTAGCACTTGACTGTTTGCTGCTCATACTTTACTCTCCTTTTCCCTCACATTCCTCCACATCAGCCTCCTTAACTTAACATATATACACTTCACATGTGTACTAGTATAGAAAATGCCCACCAAAAGGTTTCTCTATGTTAATGATATCATGGATGTACACAATTTATTTCACCCTCTCAACAAAAGTAGAGATCATTTTGACCCTAAAAAAACTGGACATTTACACTTATATTTGAAAAGATGTGATGAAACTAGTAATGTACCTAACTTTTAAGAAATGAATATGGTTGTTGATAGCTTTCAGTTTGTCCTTTGAGAACTGTCTGATCACATCCTTTAATCATTTAACTAATGAGGAATGATCCTTGGTCTTGTGCAATTCTGTTAATTCCCTATATATCTTGAATATCAGACTCTCATCAGAGATATTCAATGAAAAAAATTTTTCCCAGTTGCCACGTCTCTTCTTGTACTAAATTGTGTAAATTTTATTCATGAAAAACTTCTTCAATCTTGTAATTGAAATTTTCTGTATCCTTTGTGATCACCTCTATCTTCTCCTGGTCTTCTTTTTTTTTTTAAGTTAAGAAATACCCCTCTAGCTATAGCTATAAAAATTAACTGGTCGGATTCTCCTCTAATTTTTTTTAATGGTTGACCTTTAATATTTGTGTCACAACATTTTTCATTCATTATGGTATATTCAGCAAATATTTATTAAACTGTCCTACTCAGTATCTTCTCAGTACTTTTGAGTTGAAGAATGGCTAGGTCCTTGTATCTTTCCTTGAAGACAAATCCTTGATGCCTCATACCCATCCTTGTCAGCCTCATCTCTCCATTATCCCTACTCCAATCTTCCTCAGCATTCTATTGAGCCCTCTACAATCTCTATCCTAAATTAGTTTATATTTTGTGTTTACTTATTAGCAAATGTTAATTTTCTTCCAATTGAATATGAGCTTCTTGAAAGTGGGGACAGTTTTAGTTCATCTTTATGTCACAGTTCTGGGCATATAGAAAGTGTTTAATAAATACTACAAATACTAAAATAACTGTTAAATTGAATTGAATTGAAAGAATGGAAGGATTTTAAAAGATAGAAATGGAAGAAATCAATTTCAGAGATGGGGAATGTTGAAATCATAACAAGAATGGAGGACAGAGTTTGACTGTAGGGTAATGTGCAGTATGAGATAGAGCTAGAAATGTAGGTTTATCCAGATTATAGAATGATTGAATGAGAGGATAAGAAGTTTTCATTCTATTTGATAGATAATGGAGATGCTATAAAAGTTTTTGAGTACAGGAGTTACATGACTCAAGTGGTAAATTAGGAAGACTACTTGGTTAGTGAGTGGTGTGAAAGAAGGATTGTTGTTGTTCAGTCATGTCTGACTCTTTGTGAGACCCTTTGGGGTTTTCTTGGCAAGGATATTGGAGTGGTTTGTCATTTCCTTCTCCAGCTCATTTTACAGATGGAGAAACTGAGGCCTATGGGGTTAAGTGATATGCCCAGGGTCACACAGCTAGTAAGTATCTGAAGCAGTATTTGAACTCAGGAAGATGAGTCTTCCAGGCCTATCTACTCTGTCCACTGTACCACCTAGCTGTCCTGAAGGAAGGATCAGAGAGAAGATAAGTGGAGGTAAGAAAATTAATTACGAGACTTTTGTAATAGTCTGAGAAAGAAGAGATGAGGCCCCGATGTAGGGTGTTAGCAGTTAGAATAGAAAGGAGAGAATGGATACAGAAATTCTAAGACCTTGGCAATGGATTGGGTGTGGAGAATAAGGGATAGAGAAGAATCAAGGATGACTGAGTCTTGGTAACTGGGCAGATGGTGGTGGTAGAATAAACAGAAAGAAAGATAATTAGGGAGAACAGAAGGCTGAAGGGCAAAGATGATGAATTCAGTTTTGGATGTGTTTAAGTTTGAGGTGTTAGCAGATTATCCAGGTGAAATTTTCTAGCAGGAAGTTGGGATACAGGACTGGAGCTTTGGGGAAATGTAGGGAGGTTTGGGAGACATCTGTAGAGAGGTTAAAAGTGAGCTCATATCTGAGGATGAGAAGGCCAAGGAGATACAACAGAGATGAGATGAAGGCCAACAGCAGAACTTTTGGTCTTCCATGTTTAAGGGGTTGGAGCAAGTTACAGCAGAGCCTATAACAAAGTATTCAATATAAGTTCAATATATCTTGAATCCTCAAGCAAGGGGTTTAGCAACCCTAAAGTGTTATCTAGAAGAAATGGTTCTGGACTACAAAGTCAGAAACCCAGGTTCTAGTTTGAACTATGCCACTGCGTAGCAGTATGATCTTGGGCATCGTTAAAAACACTATCAATTTTCTCTTCTGAAAAGCGGAAGAGTTGAGCTAGGTGATCTCCATGGTTCTTTCCAGATATCAGAGTTAATCCAGATTGTTCATCCTTTGTTTTCTAAGAGGACTAGTTGACCGGGTGATGTTTTGACTTATTTGTGAACTGGTTTTGTGAGTCAGACTTGCACAAAGTCATTAGCCTCCCTCTTTCAGAGACCAGAGTCTAGTGACAAGACAAAAGTCAAGTTGACTGGCGATGGCCTGGGATGCAGTGGATGATGTTGGTGTCCCTGATGTCCGACCAGTCTCTGAGAACTCCACAGCACCTGCTTCAAGTCCCATCCATGGCCGTTGAAATACATTGTTCTCATCTGCCTATTCTTCCAGGGGAAGTCTTCACATGCCTGGGGTAGACATTCCCCTAATGCACTGATGGGTTTGAGGCCTGTTGGTTATCTCAGTGTTCAAGGAGCACTAGCAAATCTGGTGTGAGGGCTTGCCAAGGCCTTTTCAGGACTGCTTATCCACCTTTGGTCTGCATCTCCCATCTAACTCTCACCAGTGGCTCCAAGAAGCTGTAGAATGTTCAGTGATCACACCCTGCTAAAACCCTCTCTGCAGATGGGCTAATCAGAGTTAATAAACAATCTCTGATCTACATTAATAAGAGCTACTATAAGGGAGATTCAGTAAAAAAAATCAGACCAACTGTATGAACTCTGAGGACAGTGTTATAATGAAGATTGAACTTACTTTGATTTTGATAGTAATATTACATAATGTAAAAGGATAAGCATGTGGTATTGTTGCATTAAATTTAATATGTACTTAAAAATAATGTCAGTGGAAGTCATGGTTTCAAATGTTATCCTTTTTTTGTGTTGTTGTTCTTGATATCTTGAAATGTTCATGTTTATTGATGACTATTAAGTTTATAATTTTAAAAAAACTTTGCATTTTAAGAAAAGTATGTGATAGTGTATATGATTTCATAGCCCTGGTGTAATGTTAATGGGATTAAAGATCTTCCCTGGCCATTAATAGGCCTCACATGGAGCCCATTAAAGGGAAGCTTGCTTAGGGGGGGGCTTGTTTGTAGGAAGGCTTTCACACCTTTTGTTAATTTCTAATTAAGCACTGAGTCATGAGGATAGTAATACCCTCTGGCTCTAAAAAGGGTATATATATATATATGTGTGTGTGTGTGTGTGTACATAGATATGTATCAAAAAAAGATGATTAATAGTATCCATGAGTAACTGAATACTCATGGTCTAGGCCTGTTACATGGAAACAATGGTATTAGAAAGCTGAGCACCGTGGCTGCACTGGCTGAGGGTTTCTGGGAGGAGGTCACTGTGGAAGTAGGAACGGTCTTTCAGTTTTGCTGATTAAGCAACTCGGAGTTATCAGTTTCACTAGGAGCCATCAGACTCGAGGAGCAATTCTTTGTCTTAACCAAACTCACGGGAGATTGGTTGGTAATTCCAAGAGCCCGAACTTAGCAAGAGAAACTGCCTAAAAACTGAGACTTTCAGAGGCATTGAGATTTATAAACGATACCTAGTTAGACCTTAGACATGAACATTTTACATACCTTGTCTTTCAAAGTATTTTAGATTTAAAGCTAGAAGGAACCATCTTGTCTAATTTCTCATTTTACAAATGAGAAAACTGAACCCAGAGAGGTTCAATAAGTGGTTTGGCCCAAATCATATGGGTTGTTAATTGGTAAAAATGAGATTTGAATTTAGGTAATTTGAATACAAATCCAGATCTCTTTCAACTACTCTCTCAATGACCCTGTAAGTTAGATACTGCAGGTATTATTATTCTCATTTTATGGATAAGGAAATGGAAACTCAGAAAAATGAAATGATTTACCACTGGAAATTATTGCATGTAATTGCTATTACTGCTAAGTATGTGTTGAAGGCAGCATTTGAACCCAATCTGACAAGATAATTAGGACTAGTCTTTTGTATAGATAGAGCACCTACATTTTTGAAAGCTGCGTTCTTTGAGAGATCATATTCTACATCAGAAAACTGCTTGATAAGTAGACTAGGTTTTTACCTAGCTATCCAGTGTTTGGCATTAAAATCAGGCTGTCATCATTCTCTGGGGCAGGGCTAGAGACACATGAGCGAATTCTTTGACTCCTTTATCAAGACTTCATGTGGACCACCACAGCCTTTCTGTTTATATTTGTCCTTTACATACTATAATTTAGCATTAACGATAGTAGTAATAACATATTTCTTTATGTAGCACGTTATGGCTTACAAACCTCACTCTTCCAATCAACCTCTGAGGTAAATAGGTGTTAGTATTATTATTCCTCATCTGGTAGATAAGGGAGCTGAGACTTAGAGAGATTGAATGGTTTTTCTGCTCATGGTCTCAGAGTAAGTGGCAGAGTTAAGAAGCAAAACCAGGGCTTCTGACTCCAAATCTAGCATCCCAGAGCCTCTATCATGGAAATATGATGTCCGGGATGACGCTTTATCTTGTAGGCTATATTTATATTGCTTTCTCTTTTGTGACTTTGGAGAAATACTCTGATTCTTTGATAGGAATAGGAGTTAAAGAGCATTCACATGGTGGTCAGAAGAAGTGACACAAGGACATTCTCAAGGTCTCTCTTAAGAGTTTTGGAATTGATTGTGTGACATGGGAGACACTGGTACAGGACTATTCAGTATGGTATGCCTACATCAGAGAAGGTGCAGAGCTCTACGAGCAAAGTAGAATTGAGACAGCTCAAAGGAAACGCGGGGTGCACAAATTTGGAGTATCCACCCCAAATGTTCACACTGACTATTTGTGCCCAACCTGTGGCAGAGCATTCTAGGCTCCATATTGATTGGTTTGATCAGCCACAGTTGAACACAATTGAAACTTGACTCTAGCATAGTGATGTCATTTTGGTCCTCTTCAAGAACAAAGGACAACAACCACTACTGCCATTTCTTTACAATCATGTATCACAATCTGTTCAGTCATTCCCCAACTGAAAGGCATGCCCTCCTGAAGGAGATTTCTTAAGGAACACACAGGGAATACAAAACCAAAGGGTCTAACTCAAGTGTATAAGATAAATGTCATGCAAAGGATTAGAGATACCCTAGTCTCCTCAGTGGCCCATTTACAAACCATCTTTTATTAGACTGAGTCACTTCTGCTCATGACTAATTTCACCCTTTTGAGGTTAATTCTCATTACTTTCCAGAGAGTGACATTTCTGTCCACCCCCATTCCCAAATTCTGGGGACATTCTGGCTCATTGCTTACAGCCCCCTTAGGTGCCAAATGACCTCAGTTTCTTCTGGACACTGGTTTCATCCAACTTTCCAGAGCTACCCATTTGTATATTGGAGACTCTGAAGCAAATGGGAAATCATCTTGGGTTTTTATGATCATGTCTTCTCATGCATAGCACACTTCTATTGGCAAAATGACTGGCTGTGAGTTCATTAATGCTATAGTTCTTTTTCTGGGGTGTGGTTTGCATGAAGTATAATGCTTGTCCCTGTCTTTGCAGCTGGGCTTCTATCCACCTGCACATGCAAAAAAGCCCAATGAATTCTATCTGTGGGGGTTTCACAGAGAAAATGGAAGAGTTTGTTGATAATAATCAGAGTATTTGATGGAGTGCTTTAGAGTTCACAAGTGCCTTACATGTTCTTTTCACAACCCTAAGAAGTAGGTACTATTATTATTCCTATTTTTAGATGAGGAAACTGAGGGTAACAGTGATGAAGTGACTTTCCCAGTCTCACAGCTAGCCTCTGATGTGGGCTTTGCAGATAGCTTAAATCAAGTGCTCTATTTACTAATTCAAGCGGCTTTTCTTAATCAGTTTTGCATTTAGCATTCATTCAACAAACATTTGTTATGCATTTCTAATAGCTAGCATTTACAAATTGCTTAATATACACCATGCATAATTATCTTATTTGATCCTTTTTTTTTTTTTTGGAATGGCATTTGGGGGTTAAGTGACTTGCCCAAAGTTACGTGGCTAGTAATCTTATTTGATCCTTAAAACAACTCTGGGAGATAGGTGCTACTATTATCCCCATTTTATAGATGAGGAAACTGATGCAAGCAGAGGTTACTTGCTCAGGGTCACATATTTCCTACCTACAAAGCACAATACTAGGCACCAACTATACAAAAAGATGAAAAGAGAACAGCTCCTGTCCTCAAGGACCTTATAATCTATCATAGGAAACATAGCAAAGTGAAGGGTGATTAGGACAAATGGAAAATCCAGAAAAAGGGAAAATTTGTGGAAGAAGACATTTTTAGCCGAGGAGAATCAAGGAAGGTTCCATGGAGCCTTGGTAGATACTGTCTATTCCAGTTGTTCTAAAGCTATAGTGTGCCTAAACAGTTAGAACTGTAAAGTTATGCAAAATGAGACTGGAGAGGTAGGATGAGACCAGGTTGTTGAAGTTCTTACGGGTCAAGTGGAGGAGTTTGTACTTTATTCAAGAGGCCACTGATATTTTCTGAGCAGCAAGCTGACAGTTAGATCTGTACCTTAGGAAGTTCTTTTGACAGGCCCATGGAAGAGTGATTAAGAGAAAGAAGAGATGGCAGGTAAAGAGAATATTACAACAGTCTAGGAAGATGGTGAGGTCTTGAATTAAGGTAGTAGCCATGTGGATGCAGAGAAGGGGAGGGATATATGCAATATGACAGAACTTAATACATTCTCCCTCCTTTCTTAAATCTTCCTTCTAGTTTGGGTGGCTTTTTCCATTAAACTTTAGTTTACTTTTCAGGGCATAGATGGCAAGAGGAACCAATAGATAAGGAGTGAGGAAATCATAGAGGAATGGATGGAAAAGAACCATGAAACACGTGATAATAGGAAGACTTTTTTACTTCTCTCCAATATGTTATCCTCTATTTCCTTTGTTTACTCCGGAGAGAAATGATTATTAATAACCAATGATTTGGGGAGATCCAGAGTTTCCCCTTTTTCTATTGTCCTCATTTCAAAAACTCAGTCTTTGAAGGTAGAACTTTCTCTTCCATCACATTTCACCCAACCTTACTAGGAAGCTCTAATTTAAGGTGAATTTCCACCCATTGTGTTCCACTCAATCAAACTTGGGTGGAGGTAGATCCTTTGTCTAGATTGTCCAAGGCTGGGGATGGTCTGGGTGTAGGGATAATCTGTCAGTCCAAGATTCACTTAGTGTCACTCTCAGACCCTCATAGGAGTGATCTCACTTCTTTATGTATAGTTCATCTCTCCTTAATTGTTAGCCAATCAGAATAGATTGCTGTCTGCTGGAACACCTCTCTTTCAAGGGTATATAAACCAAGAAGTGACCATTCCTCTCTGATCATTGAGTGGACAATGAACCCTTTTTGTCAATGATCTTCTGGTCATGATTGATAAAATTGATTATAATTTACTCCCAAATTCTGTCTCTCAAAATTATTTTTTCCCACCACATTCCTCCTTTCTCATTCCCTCTCCCAACCTACACCTGTTTCCTTCTCAAGCCCTACCTTTGGCTCTCAGGGCAAGAGAATGGCAATGATTTTCTCTTTTCTGACTTGCAAAAGGTTGTGATGCAGTTAGAATTGTAAAAGTGAGAGGTCGAATGCTCTAGTAAATAAAAAGCTGAACTTCTAATCAAATTTGTTTTTAAATCCCCACCTCTGACACAGAATGGTTGTGAGACCCTAAGCCCCTTTGTGCTCTTGCTGGCATTTAAATCCCTCCTGGATCACTGCCTTCTTGTGGTGGAGCTCAATGAAACTATGAGCTAGTCAGGCAGGGTTACCCACCCAAGCCAAGTCAAGTGGAGAACTCTGACAAAAGGTGATCCACTGGAGAAGGAAATGGCAAACCACTCTAGCATCTTTGCCAAGAAAACCAATGGGCAATATTGGCATGCTACATCATGGGGTCACAAAGAGTCAGGCATAACTGAACAAAAATGGGGATTTATAGCTCTTTACGACCTGGCGCCTTCCTATCTCTCTAGTCTACTTATACATTTTTCTCCTCCTTGCACTCTCTGATACAGCTACACTGGGCTCCTTGCAATTCCTTGACTGTGGCTTTGCCACTGGCTGTCTGCCATGCCTGGCAATGTTCTATTCCTTTATCTCCACCCTTGCTTTTCCTGTCTGGATTCCAGGTTTAACTCAAGTCTCACTTTCTTCAAGAGACCTTTCCTAGTCCCCCCACTGGTAGTGCCTCGTCCTCCCAGATTTACTCTGTGTGTATCTTGTATGCACCTAGGTATTTACATGCTGTCTTTTCTAATGTAAGTTTCTTGAAGGCAGGATCTTTGTTTTTTTTGTTTGTTTTGTTTTTTGTCTTCCTTTGTCTCCCCAGAACTTAGCCCAGTGCTTGGCACATAGTAGGCTCTTAGTTAATGCTTGTTGACTAAGATTACACGTTGTAGAACAAGTACTGACCTGTATTACTCAATACTCACTCAAATGAATCTGTAATATCATTTGATTTAGGAGTTCCCTCCAATAATATGGACGTTAAATCATCCATACCTGTGTATCCTGTAAGACTTTTGCTCATATCATCCAAAAGTTAATCACAAGTGTTCTATACAGTGAGTAGGAGGTTTTCTTCATTTTTTCCTAACATTTTAAGGATATCATTAGAATGCTCTGGATATCTACCTGTTCTCAATCATTCATGCCAAGTGATCAACCTACCTTCTCTACAATTCCTTGATGACATCTTTTCTTCCTATTTCTTGGAGTTTCTCTCTCTCGATCTCTCTGTCTCTGTCTCTTTTTTATATTGCAGTCTGGCCATACCCACCATCCAGTTTTCCCCTGTCCTCTGCATGACACTCATTTTTAGTTTTTCAGAAGCCATTTTGTTCTATGTAGCCACATAGCTACACTAGCAGAATGGTAGTATTTAAAAGATGGGCCTTGCTTTCATGAGAAGGTTGGAGTCAGTAAAAGAGTTTTTCAGTTTCCTGAAAGCAATTCATCAGATTTTCCTCCTCTTGTTCAACTCTGGGCAAATTTGTTGTTCATCTCTACAATCTGCCCAAGATATTGACAGCTAGCTGATGCAGTGGATACAATGCTGGACCGGGAGTCAGAAGACCCAAGTTAAAAGCCTATCTTAGTCACTTGAGCAATGTGAC
Organism: Petaurus breviceps papuanus; assembly: GCF_028583685.1. Lineage (NCBI taxonomy): Eukaryota > Metazoa > Chordata > Mammalia > Diprotodontia > Petauridae > Petaurus > Petaurus breviceps. The sequence goes on from NW_027187374.1 coordinate 15,864,984, forward strand.
TATAGGTACATCACTTGACCTATGGAAGCCCCACTTTCTTCATCTATAAAATGAAAATCACAATAGTATATACCTCTTAAAGTTGTTGAGATGATGAACTGAGATATTTGTAAAGTACTTTGTAAACCTTAAAATGCTTTATAAATGTTACATATTTTGCACATATTGTTGGAAAGCTCTATAGGTTATCCATTCAAATGCATGTCAAAATGTGAGCAGTAGACATTCTCCATCCACTTTGTCATTCCTACATACCTACATATCATTTAAGAAATTGATGTTAGGATGTAGATGGATATGTGAAACTCCTTCAAGTAATTACAGATCCTTTCCAGTAGGTTCTGCGATTTTCCAGGGCTTGATGCAGTCAGGAAAATGTTATCTCAGTCAGGAACATTTGGAGAAACTTATCTTTCACAAGGAATCCTTTTTTGACTTGGACTTCCTTTAGGATCTCTTCCTATGTAGTAAAATGAACCTCCCTAATGATCGTTATCAGAAAGTAAGTCAGTCAAGGAACATTTCTTAAGCATTTACTATCTTCTAGGCAGCTAGGTAGTGCAGTGGATAGAGACCTGAGCCTGGAATAGAGAAGACTCATCTTCATGAGTTTAAATCCAGCTTTAGAGAGAGGCTATGTGACCCTGGACAAGTCACCATATATTTCAATTAATTGTAAAATGGCAAAGAAATGGTCCATTGTTGAATGCCACTTAGGAAAACCTACTTGTTTCTTCCTAATACTCTTGTAATTCATTCTCTGACATGTTTATTCCTACTTCTACTCACCCTAATAGGTTGGGTTCCCAGAGTTCATATATTTTCCCCAGGATCCTGGGGAAATTTTAGTCATGTTCAATTCTTTATGATCTCATTTGGGGTTTTCTTGGCAAAGATACTAGAGTGGTCTGCCATTTCCTTCTCCAGTTCATTTTACAGATGAGGAAACCAAGGCAAACAGGGTAAAGTGATCTACCCAAGGTTACACAGCTAATGTCAGAGGCAGGATTTGAACTTGGGTCATCCTGACTCCAGCCAGGCACACTATCCACTGTAATACCTAGCCCTTCAGCTAGAATGCTCTGTCCTCATTTATTGCTCTCTGGAACTTAAATCTCTGCCAGATGCTTGAATAACCTGGGTGTTGAATGTGCCTTCTGTTTTATAGATGCCTCACAGAGTATGACTAAATTTCCTCAATCTGAACTACAATTCATAAAGGACATTTCACACTTGATCTATAAACATCTGATTCGATTGACACTTGTTCTCACTAAGTTAAAGTATCAAGGTGTCTTCTTACTTGTTTTGAGTGGGATGGAGTCACTTGATTGATTTACCCAATCAACCCCACCCTTATATCCTCATCTAGGATAACTTTGATTCATACATAAATGACTCTCTTAAATGAGAGACTAGGCAATAGGTCAATAGTTAGTGATGTTCTCTTGGTTATTTTTTTAAGGAATTAATAAAGTGTGAAATTTCTTCCCATATCTTATCTTTCCCTCCTTCACATACATTGTATGTCAGTCCCTCAGTATCTTCATAATGGTATCACCTTCAATTTATGTCTCTTCCATTGTACACTTTATCCAGTCTGTCTGATTTTCTCTTTTTGTCCTCTTTAGTGTCATTTCTACTTTCTTTATAATCACACCCAGGACTGTGATGTTGCAGATCCAGGTGTGGTGGTTCTACTGTCCTTAATGGAGAAAACCATTTGCTAAAATAGTTTTTGCGCATTGCTTTCATTTATCTTCTGTTTATAGTCCTTCTTCCATTTTAATACTAAATGCTTTTAGGATGACTTTGCTTAATTTAATAAATTGATAAGCTTTCTCTAAAGTGGTTTAACCTTCTATTGCTGCTCTGTACTTTATGATATAATAAATACTGCTCATAATAATATTCCCTGCTTATAATCACAGCTATGTGTTGCAGTGGAGAGAACATTGGGCTTGGAATTTCTTAAGTCTGCACAACAAAATTTTTTGTTTTTGTTTTTTGCTTTTTGGAGGGCAATTGGGGTTAAGTGACTTGCCCAAGGTCATATGGCTAGTTAAGTGTTAAGTGTCTGAGGCCAGATTTGAACTCAGGTCCTCCTGACTCCAGGGCCAGTACTCTATTCACTGCACCACCTAGCCACCCCCATTTTTTTTTTTTTTTTTGGTAAACTAAGTCTTGATCTTAGATTACATGAACTGGTGCCTGCACATCCTCACCTTTTCCACCTCTGCATTGAGGCTACCAAGTATCAGAGTGTATGTTGTTTTGATTTTGAAAATCTCATACAATTATTTGTAGAATTTTTCTATCATTTAAGCAATTGATATTGGTATGTCTACATGAATTATTTTCGTGGTGGTCTTTTTGCAAATTCTTGTCATTAGTACTACAATATGTGATGACCAAACACCTCAAGAAAAAATGTTTCTTGTTCTCTCAGGACAAATCTTCAATATCCTTCAATAATGCCCTCATACAGTTCATTTCTTGGGTTACCCTACTTATCTGCATTAATAGAGGGAATTTTACTGTGAGTTTCATATTGCAATGAGATTACACTCCTAGATCAAAAAACCATGACCACCTTCACCTACAATGAAAAAAAGAGTGATGGAAACATCAGTTCTCACTGTGTTTCTGAACACTGATGACCTAGAAGAAGCTGGAATAACAATACAAATAATGATAACAATAGCCAATATTTGTATAGTGCTTACTAAGTGCCAGGCACCGTGCTAAGCAATTTACAAATATCTCGTTTTAGCCTCTCATCAACCCTGGGGGGTAGGTGCTATTAGCATTACCATTTTATAGATGAGAAAAAGGAGACAAATGGCATTTAAGTGATTAGAAGGGTCCTAAACAAATGAGATAATATTTGTAAAGCACTTAGTAGGGCCTTAATAAATCCCTCACTTTTCAACCTGCACAGGCTACATGTATAAACCCTGCTTCTAAGTCACCTCGAGTGTCCAGTTGACCTATTAGTATGTGCTTAGGATTAAATCAGAAGATACCTTTTATGTTTATAATTGTTATTATATATTTGTATGTATGTATATATGCATACATACATATGCACATATATGTATATGTGTATGTGTGTGTATATGTGTATATATGGAAGAACCTTATATGCTCCTATCTCTCAGAGGGTATCAAAAAAATCCCCACAAGTTTCATTTTTTGGTGGGTATGTGGATAGCTGGCATAAAGACTATTAAACTCTAACCATTTACAAGTTATGGCCCTAAAAGTCACGTATTATCTACTCTCTAAAGCCTTTTTTTAGCTCTAAAATTTAATAATTCTACACTCCCTGCTCTTTTAGTTCCATAATCCACAAAAATAAATGAAGACAAAAGTTCACAGGTCTTGTGATTCTGGCTCATGTGACGTTCTCTAGAACTATTATGTGTACTGGTTTGCCAAGGCCCTCTATGATATTAATGAGGCCCTCTATGACATTTCCCCTAAAGTTGACCTCTCTAAAGAGGAAAATGATATGAGAAGGTGGAAAGACTGCTAGATTTGAAGTCAGAGCACTTGAATTGTTATCACAGCTTTGCTAGTTGTATTTTTCAATACATTTTTTTTGGAGGGCAATTGGGGTTAAGTAACTTGCCCAAGGTCACACGGCTAGTTGTGTGTGTGTGTGTGTGTGTGTGTGTTGTGTCTTATGCCGTATCGAACTCAGGTCCTTCTGACTCTGGGGCCAGCGCTCTAACTCACTGTGCCACCTAGCCACCCCAATACATTATTTTTTTAATATAAGAAGTTTTTAAGAATTAAATGACTTTTTTTTCCAATTAGCAAAAATGCATTTTTCTCTACCTCCCATCCCCAGCCCTATCTTTCAGCTCTCTTAACAAATAATCACCCAAAATGAATTCTAGCATTGGTTATATCCAAAAAATGTATATCTCAATTTGTGTCCTCTCTGTGAGGGGCCAGATATCATGTTTCATCACCAGTTCTCTATAATTCTGTTTGGTTAATGCTATAGCTCTGCTAATTACTATGTGTGTGAACTTGGGCACATCACTTAACCTTTCTAGGCCTGTTTCCTCATTTGTAAATTGAGTGATTTGGAACAGATGACCTTTGAGGTTACTTCCAATCTTTAATTCAATCATCCTATGACTATCACAAATTAAAAAAAGAATTTTCTATTTGGCTCAAAGCCCTTCATAATTCTCTCTCTCTTTCTCCCTCTCCCCCCATTCTAGTTTTTTACTCCCTATTTCTTATTCTGTTATCCAGTAATACTTCCTGCTACATTTCTCGACTGAGGATTTTCTCTGCCTGTTCCCTGTGCCTGTAATGCTCTCCCTCCTCTCTACCTTCTTGCTTCTCTGGCTTCCTTCAAGTATCAGTTACAATCCTACTTTCTGCAAGAACTCTTTCCCCCTCAATATTAGTGCCTTCTCCCTGCTCACTATTTCCACATTCTCTTATTGTTGTTGTTCTTTCTTTATTCTCAAAGAGGACTGATGATAACCGGAGGGTAACCTTGAGCAAGTTACTTAACCCCAATTGCTTAAAAAAAAAAAAAGAATTGAGGCAAAAGATGGCCTAGTTTACCTTCATAAAAAAATTAATCTGGGAGGGGGGAATGTTGGTACATAGTTCTTTGCATGTTAATGTCCTCCATTGGCTTGTGAGATCCTTGAGAGCAGGGTCTGTCTTTGCGTCCCCAGCATTGAACATCATTTTCAGTTGTTTTTCAGTTGTTCTCAACTCTTTGTGACCCAATTTCAGGTTTTCTTGGCAAACATACTGGAGTGATTTGCCATTTCTTTCTCCAGTTCATTTTACAGATGAGGAAACTGAGGTAAACAGGGATAAGTGACTAGCCCAGGGTCACACAGCTAGTAAGTGAGACCAGATTTGAACTCAGGAAGATGAGTCTTCCTGTTTGACACTCTATTCACTGTACCACCTAGCTAAGCATAGTACCAGACTTATAAAAAGATCATAATAAATAACTGCATATTGACTTTAGGGTTCCATGATTTCCCCTTGAAATTAGTCCCTTATCTCAAACTGGTTCCTGTGAGAGGGAAGATTGCCAAATATACTGGGTGGAGTCTGGAATGCTGCAAAGTTACAAATTATCCTGAGGGACTGCTGATGTGCCTTAGAACTGGAGAATTAGGTTAACAAATAAGTCCTCTTCACACACATTACTTTCTCTTGTGAAGGAAGTTGGTCTTTGGGACTCTACAGGGAATTTTGAGGGGAAATTCCAAGTCTTGAGACTGAGGTTGTTCAGTGGCCAGCTCTTTATTTGTTTTCTTAGTAACCACGAAGAGTGAAGATGCCAAGTCCTTTTGAAAAAGTGGCAAAGTGCTGTGGCCCTATGTGGTCAGATGTGGGATTGAATAATGAGAAAGGACCCTTAAAAACAAAAGGAAGTTCTCTTCTGACCTTTGAGGCAGGGTGGAGTGAGGTCTGACCTCTTCAGACTTTAAAGCTAAAAGACAAGAGTGAGGTCAAGACCAAGTTAAAAAAGTTAAGTGAGCAGGAAAGCTATTTGTAGAAAGCTTCAGACTTCTTGGCTATTGGACAGTTTGGAAAAGGGAGTTGTTTCTGGTGCCAACCAAGAAAAGCTGAAACCAGTTCAGGTAACTTCCTTATCTCTCCCAAGTGCAAAAATAATTGGAAAGTTGGACTAGAATGTTTACCTCAAATGGAAAAGATTCACTTTGGCCCTTACTTTCTCTAGGCATGTCCCACTATTGTTAATGAAAACCTCCCTTTTGGCAAGGCCTTCAGAATGATATCAAGTTCAAGACCTAGTATGGCAAGTGCCCCACCTAATTTAGTAACATGTAAAACTGTCCGTTCAGCATGTGTATGTGAGCAAGTGAGTAAATGGGAGCGAGAGAGAGACAGACAGACAGAGACAGAGAGACAGAGACAGAGAGACAGAGACAGAGACATAGGGAGGGCAGCAGAGAGAGGGATTTTGAAATGGTTGTAAATGCCATTTTCTCTCATTAACTGTTTTTCCAAATAATCTCTTGAAAGACTGAAAGAGGGTTTTTGGAGATAGTATAGGAGATTATGTGATTGCTACCTATTTATTTTAATTTCTTCTTGGGTGAGAGTTTAAATATTCTATAACTTTTTGGAGGGAAGATAAATTAATTGTTCCATTCATGCTATTCACTATATCAGATCATATATCTAAAGTTAGAAGTGCCCTGAGAGGCCATCTAGTCCAACTTCTTCATTTTGCAGATGAGGAAACTGACTTGCCCAAGGTCACACAAGCAGTAAGTGTCAGAGTCTGAATAGGAAGTTAAATCCTGACATTCTAGAGTATTCTTGTACTTTCCCCCTGTACTACAATGTCTCTGTAACTTGTTCTAGCTAAAACTAATTGCAACTTAGGTTAACATTTGAATGAAGAGGAATAATCTGCTCTGTGGTTTTTTTACTTACTTTCACATGTAATTCCCTTTCTGATTTATTCTCCCTTCCCTCCCCCCAAAATGACCTTCACAGGTTGGTTCTCCTGTGGCTGTTTAGTCATGTCTGACTCTTTGTCACCACATTTAGGGTTTTCTTGGCAAAGACACTGGAGTGATTTGCCATTTTCTTCTCCAGCTCATTCTATAGATGAGGAAACTGAGGCAAACAGGGTTAAGTGACTTGCCCCAAGTGACACAGCTAAGTAAGTGTGATCAGATTAGAGCTCACATCTTCCTGACTCTAGGCCTAGCATTCTATTCACTGCTCCATCTAGCTGCCCCCTTGGTTCTCTTAGACTAGAGGATAACTAATATCTTGAGACTGAGGTGCTCTGTGACTCCTGAAAGTTTAACTCACAAGCCCTTATCATTGTATTTACCATTAATTTGGAGGATACAGTTAGCTCTGAGCAAAAGCATTTTCTGAGATGGCATTGTAAGAGGGAAGAGGGACTCTTTTCAGATGAGGCAGGGTCCTGATGTCCTTTCTCTTCCTGGTGTGTCTCCACATGGGTCCCCTAGTCAGATATCTGTGGGGCTGTGGAGATCAGCTGGGTATATAGATGGGCAAACAGAAAGGGTGAAGATGAGTAAAGGAGTAGATAGTGAGGGAAGATGTCTGAGTGAAGTGAGATGAGAAGGAAGAGAGGAGGAAGACAGAAGAGGGAACTCTCAACAAATGACCAGACTTTTTTCAGAAGGCAATTTATCAGCTGAGAGGGTGAGGAATAGAAGTGCTTTGGGAGTTTGAGAAGGGATGAATAGATCTGAAATAGCCCCTGTTGTGAAAGGGAGAGGGAATCATTTAGTAGTTATGAAAGGTTTGCCTTGATGGAGTGAGGTCCCAGTTGGGATTATGTAACATACATTCATAGTGGTTTCATGATTTTTCTCTTGCTGAAGGTTAAAGCAGCAAATTGTGGGACTCATTGAGGCTTGGTAAGATATGATAAGGGGCAAGGCACTATTTTATAAAGGATAGTTCGAGTTGAAGAAATTCAGTGGATTTACCAAGGTGTCAAGAAAGGGAGGAGAGTGTAATCAGTATAGAAAGGATGTTCTGGGAAAGAATTCAAGGGTGGAGGTCAGGATTGAAGGTCATGGAGAGGGTGAAGAACAAAATTAGGTAACTGTAAGGAAGAGAGAAAGAATGACAAAAGATTATGATCAGATAAAGGAATTTCAGAGTTTGTAAAATTTTGGTGGAAGTAGAATACTGGTGGGTGATGACAAAATTAAGGATATGATCATCTTTGTGTAAATCTGAAGTGGGCTGGATATATAGCTACATGTAAATCTCTACATCTATCTATCTATCTATATATAGATATAGTATATGTACATGCATATGCATATATACATATACACACACTATATCTATCTATCATCTATCTATCTATCTATCTATCTATCTATCTATCTATCTATCTATCTATCTATCTATCATCTGTGTCTAGTGGTAGCTATCTCTAAGACTGAGTTTGGGGGAAAGGAATAAAAAAGTTATGGTAATTTTATTATATATTTAAAAGGAATTGGGGGGTGGAGTCAAGATGGTAGAGTAGAAGCAGGGCCTGCGAGCGGCTCCAGCTTCCACCTTCCCCAATTCATCTAAAAGGGGACTCTGAACAAGCATTGGAGCTACAGAAGCCACAAAATGACACAGAGAAGCTAACCTCCCGCTGAGAACAGCCCAGCAGCTGGCAGGAATCAGCCAGCACAATGCCCTGGGAGCCGAGCCCAGTTCCACACCAAGGTTTTAGCCCCAGGGCAGGCCTAACCAGCCTCTGGCTGGAGGGACTCCAGATCAGCAGCAGCTGTGGCCATTTCCAGATTCATCAACACATAGATTCAAAGGACAAAGTGAGAGGTCAGTACAGTCTGGACTTTGGGACCATTAGTTGGGAGAGTGTTGGCTTTTGCCCCCAGGGCGAGAAGCCACAGAGGGCTGCAGCGCAGCCTACACCAAGCAGCTTCAGCTCCTGGCCTGCAGACTGTAGGGAGACCAAGGGACCAGTCTCAGGGGTAATTGCTCTTGCTTTAACCTGCTTGGATCTGGATTGTAGTCTAGGGTGGAGGTCCTGGGGTGCATGACCAGCTTGCCAGAGTGTGTGGAGGCTTCAGAGAGGGCACCCAACTAATACCTCCAGCAACTGAGAAAACCCCAGAGTTTGGGATGGAAGCTCCCCTGTCTGGTGGCAGAGTCCTACTGTGGCAAAAAGCCCAAAAGTCAAGTAATTGAGTGGCAGCATGACCAGACAAAGGAAACAAAACAAACAGAAGAATCCAACATTAGACCCCTATTTTGGGGACAAAAAGGAGCAAAGCATGGAACAGGAGAAAGAGAGTGAAGTCAGAACTCCTGTACCAAAAGCTTCAAAGGAAAATACGAGCTGGTTACAGGCCATAGAGGACCTTAAGAAGCAGATAAGAGAAGTGGAGGAAAAATTGGAAAGAGAAATGAGAACAATGCAAGAAAATTATGAAAGGAGAGTCAACAGCCTGACTGAGGAAAATAACACCTTGAAAAAAAGACTAACTCAAATGGCAAAAGGCTCAAAAAGGCAATGAGGAAAGGAAGGCCCTAAAAAGCTGAATTTGCCAGATGGAAAAACAATCTCAAAAGCTCACTGAGGAGAATCATTCCCTCAGATTTAGAATGGAGCAAAGGGAAGCTAATGACTTGAGGAGAAATCAAGATGCTGTTAAACAGATCCAAACAAATGAAAGAATAGAAGGCAATGTGAAATATCTCATTGGAAAACCACTGACCTGGAAAATAGATCCAGGAGAGATAATTTAAAAATCATTGGACTACCTGAAAGCCATGATCAAAGAAAGAACCTAGAAATTATCCTCCAAGAAATTCTCAAGGAAAATTTCCCTGAGGTTTTAGAACCAGAAGGCAAAATAGAGTTTGAAAGAATCCACTGATCACCTCCTGAAAAAGATCCCAAAAAGCAAACTCCTAGGAATATTATAGCCAGGTTCCAGAATTCCCAGATTAAGGAGAGAATATTACAAGCAGCCAGGAAGAAACAATTTGAATATTGTGGAAACACAGTCAGGATAACCCAGGATCTGGCAGCTTCTACACTGAGGGATCGAAGGGCCTGGAATGTGATATTCCGGAGGGCAAAGGAGCTCGGATTAAAACCAAGAATCACCTACCCAGCAAAACTGAGTATCATGTTTCAGGGGAAAATATGGTCATTCAGTGGAATAGAGGACTTTCAAGCATTCTTGGTGAAAAAACCAGAGTTAAATAGAAAATTTGACATTCAGATACAAGAAGCAAGAGAAGCATGAGAAGGTAAACAGGGAAAAGAAACCATAAGGAACTTATCAAAGTTGAACTACTTACATTCCTACATGGAAAAATGATAATTTTAACTGATGTAACATTTTTCAATATGAAAATAGTTGAAGGGAATAGAAATATACATATGTATATATGTCTATATTGGAAGGTATGCAGGCATATGAATACATATGTGAATGTGTGTATATATGTTTACATAGATAGAGGGGACAGGACCAATTTAATAGGAAGGGATGATACTTAACAGCTGAAATTAAGAGGTGAGAGAGGAATATAATGAGAGGAGATGGAGAGAGACAGAATGGGGTAAACTATCTTATTTAGAAGAGGCAAAGGAAAATGGTTACAATGGAGGGGAAGAATAGGAAGGCAAAAGGGAATGGGTCAAACTTATTCTCATTGAATTTAGCTCAGGTAGGGAATGAAATACACACTAATAGGGTATCTCACCCTACAGGAGAGTAGGGGGGGAAGGGGATGAGAGCGGGGATGATGGAAGGGAGGACAGGCTTGGTGGGAGGGAAGTTGGAAGCACCCACTTTTGAAAAGGGAGAGGATCAAAATAGAGAATAGAAGAAGTGGGAGGTGGGATAGGAGGGAGGGAAATATTGTCAGTCTTTTACAATATATCTAGTATGTTAATGTTTTGCATTAGCTACACATGTACAGCCTGTACTGAATTGCTTATGTTCCCAGTGAGGGTGGGTGACAAGGGAGGAAGGGAATGAATATGGAATTCACAGTTTTAAAATCAAATGTTTAAAATTATATATCTCTATATATATATAATTAATACTATTTTACATGTAATTGGGAAACAAGATATGCAGGCACTGCGGCATAGAGATCCACCATGCTCTACTGGAAAAGTCAAAGGGTGTATGGGAGAAGATATGGGAGAGAGCATATTGGAGGAGGGGATATCCTGTGGGATTGCTGTTTTGGGGTGGTGGGTAGGGGAAAAATCGGGAGAAAATTTGTAACTCAAAATCTGGTGGAAATGAATGATGTAAATCAGAAGTTAATAAAGCATTTGAAAAATGAAAAAAATATATCTTTACATGTAATTGGAAAAAATAAAATACTATTTTAAAAAAATAAAATAAAAATAAAAGGAATAGTAAGTTGCACATAATAGATCTGCAGTTTAATGTGCAATCATGTTTTTATTATACTGTTAGGGAAATCCTTGTTATATTCTATAAATTAAAAATGTTTTTTAAAATCTAAAAAAGAAGTGTCAGTGGGGAACAAGGAGTGTCTCATGTCTCCCATCAGGGGGTGGGGGTGGAGTATGAGTGAAAGTACAACCAGAGCTGGAAAGGATGATCAGGGATTCTGTGTCATGGGGAGGGAGCCAAGTCTGAGTGAGTGCCAGAAAATGGAAGGGGTAAGAAAGGACAAAAATTAAGTTAAAAGCAAGTTTTTTTTTTTCCAAATGACAAAAAGTATTTTTATTTTGACATCTGAATAAGTGTTGACTCCTTAGTGCATGGCCTTTGGCATCTTTTCCAACTTATTCATCAGTTTGTTGCACTGGACTTTTCTCAGAAACATAGATGCCATCCCCAAATTTTCTGATATCCTTGTTTTTGACTGTGGTGGCCTGTTAGATCAGGGCAGCTGAGTTTGAAACATGTTCAATATAATTTCCTTCAAGAATTAACTCATATTTTTGGCCTTGAGAAACAGCACAAGCAACACTTGGTCTCATGCACACTCTTTGGATACATTTTTCACCGAAGAAATTTCTGATTTCAACAGGTGAGCCATTCTCTTGAATAACGAGCTTGATGTGGAAGTGAGTGTACACAGACCTCATCTTATAACAAAACCCCAGGGTAACACCTTTGATCATGTTTTGTGCATGACTACAGATTGTGCTCACAGTTGCAAGCTTTTTGATTTCCTGACCACTTGTCCACCCGGAACCTTTTTTTCTTCTTTCCAAGGAGACTGAGCTCAACATTGATATGGTTGAAATCCTTACAGAGGATTTCTCTGGGTCCCTTCACAATAGCTGCCCAACCCTTAAGAGAGATGTCAACATTTTCTGGCATATCAACAGTCCAATTGCTCAGAATGGCCTTCACTCTGGTAAAGAATGGACCAAAGAGCAAAAGCAAGTTTTTAAAAAACTAGTGGCATAGTGGATAGTGTTCTGGAAGAAGTGAATTCAAATCTAGTCTCAGACACTAGCTGTGTGATCCTGGGTCAGTCATTTAGCCTCTTTTTGCATCATTTTCCTTATCTGTGAAATGAGGATAATAACAGTATTCACCTCCTAGTGGGAGGATCAAATGCAATAATATTTATAAGGCATTTAGCACAGTTTCTGATGCATAGTAAGTGCCATATAAAAGTTAGTGATATTATTATTAACTATGGAGCAGCAGGCATTATATAGAATACAGTAGAAAGGGTGGGTAGATCTCAAGTAGAGCATTGGAAGGATGGTTTGAAGGGAAAGGAGAGCAGCCAGTGGGAGATGGAGAGCAGGGTTTGTATGAATAGAGCCAAGGGTTAAATCTAGACAATAAATCAAGTCCTGATTTATAGTTTCTATAAAATTTCTTTTTGTGTGTGTTTATTTATTTTTAGTTTTCAAGATTCACTTCCATAAGTTTTAAATTTTTTCCCTCTCTCCCTTCCCCCACCCCAAGATAGCATGCAATCTGATAAAGGCTTTACATGTACATTTTTGTTAAGCATATTATCACATTAGTCATGTTATATAGAAGAATTAGAATGAGTGGGACAAACCATGAGGAAAGAAAAAAACAAAACAAAAAGAAGAAAACAATCTGTTTCGTTTTGTATTCAGATTTTGCAGCTCTTTCTCTGGATGTGAATGGCATTTTCCATCATGAGTCCTTTGGAATTGTTTTAGGCCCTTGCATTGCTGAGAAGAGATAAGTCTATCAAAGTCAGTTATCGCACACTGTGGTTGTTACCTGTACGCAGTGTTCTCCTGGTTTTGCTCACTTCACTCAGCATCAGTTCACATAAGTCTTTCCAGTTTGTAAACTTATAAGGTGTAAATGTTTTCACTGAATGTTTTTTTTTTGCTTTTTTTGGGGGGGGAAGGCAGGGCAATTGGGGTTAAGTTACTTGCCCAAGGTCACACGGCTAGTAAGTGTTACGTGTCTGAGGTTGGATTTGAACTCAGGTCCTTCTGATTCCAGGACTGGTGCTCTATTCATTGTACCACATAGCTGCCCCTTCACTGAATATTTAATAACTGACTCTTATGAACTGGCATAAAGTGATTCCAGCACACTCTAGGCTAGGGCCTCCAGTTACAATCCTCCCATTGGAACTCCTCTGGTATTCCAAATGGGCCTTGCCTATGAGGACCTGACTTTAGAGCAGAAGCTCTCAAGCTTATTTGACCTACTGTCCCCTTTTAAAAAATAATACTCAGCCCCCACCTGGAAATCTACTTTATTTAACCCTTTACTGTTTTTTTAATTGTGTCATTAAAAAAAATAAACATTTTTTTAAATTGCATCTTAAATTTAATAATTTATTGTAAATTTGTGGGGTTTTTCTTCATTGAAATTTTGATGTTGCAATATTGTCATGTAACGGTATTGTATTATATTCTAAACAAGTCATTACATGCTGTAAGGGTTATGGGATTTAAAGATCTTCCATGCCCCATTGGACGTGCTGACGTAGCAGGAAGGGGCGGAGCAAGAGAAAGCGAAAGCCAGAGAAAGCGAAAGCCGAGCTAGCGTTCCTGCGGTGGCTGGCGGTGGTGGTGGCGATGGCGGTGGCAGCAGCAGAGGCAGTGGCAGCGCGAAGCCCTTTTTGAGTTAGGACTGCTAAGGACTTTCTGCTAAGGACTCCTGCTGAGGACTGCCAGGGGCCGGAGCTGCTGGGAGCGCGCTTCCAGGACGCTGGGTGGTTGCTGTGCGTGGGGAGAGGAGGACCTTTGCCTGAGGTAGCCTGTTTTGTTTTAAAGGCTTGAAAATGTGGGTGCTTTCTACTTTATCTACCTGTGCCAATGTCATAACTACTCTGATGGCTTTCACTTTCTGGTTTTGGGACTCAGTCTTTTGGTATCTTAATAAATTTTCCAGCTCATTCCCTTATATGACAAGCATGACGTATTTTGTGATGGATAATTATATCAGCATATTTGTAATCTCTATAGGCATTGTGAATATGGCATTGCTGATACACATGCACATATTCCAGCTGATGAATGCTGAACTTCCCAACTATGCATGACATGCTCGCCTGTCAACACTTGCTTGTTAAGACCTATTGGCAGACTTGCATTTAACTTGCATTTTGTGTGTTTATTTGGAAAGTAATGCAATCAGTATGACTTTAACTCTGTTACACAACAGATGAAACATATATGAACAGTTTTTCAAAATTTTCTTCTCTTCTTTCCTTATACTTCCACCATCACCTTATTTTTTATTCAATGTCTCCCAATTGTAACTGAGGCCACCACTGCCCCCCTGGATAGTGCCAGCACCCCCCAAGGAGTGGTGTCACCCTCTTGGGAACCTATGTTTTAGAGGGTCACCATTTTGTTGTGTCACCAGTAGGTCTGCTTGCTGCTATGGGGGCATGGGCAATCGGTTCTTAGCCGCCATTTATTCAGTAATAAGGGATATGCTGAGGAAGGAAGATCTTACTGAAAATACTCCCTGTTGGTATAGCTGATTTATGAGAGAGCTTTGAGGGATGAGACCAAAAAGACCTTCATCTTCACTGACTCTTGGGTGATAAGCCATGGGTGTGGTCAAGAGGACTGAGATATTGAGGAGACAAGACTAGACTATTGTAAGCATTCCTCTTTAGGGTTAGGAACAGTAGAGGAATTTTTCTGAAGCCTTCTTCTCTCAAGTGTTTTGTGGGGCATGCCAGAGACATCATATCTCTTACGCTGAACTGAACAACCAGGTTGGGGAGTGTGTCTAGCACTAATTCAGACATGGGACCAATGATACTATGTTGTTGTGTTGGGTATAAGGTGTGATAATTACTTTTGCCCAGTGGTGCTCCTCTTTGGCATGCCCAAATATTGTACTTGGCTCTTGACCTGCTTCCAATTTGCAGACTGCTTATATTGACCCTCCCTTTCCCCACCTTAGGGCACAAGTTTGTCTCTGTTAAACAAAAGTTTTATCATCATGCCCCTAACTTCTAGGGTTGTGTGTCCATGTCCATAACAAAGTAGTGCCATCCAGAGAAGGCAGGGTGCTGGTGGTTGAGGATACCTTTCTGGTCTAGTGATTTCTTTCATCTGGTCTCCAGGAACTTATTCAATAAGGACAAACTTCTTGTAGGCAGTTTTAGTTGACCCTTTCCGGCCTCTCTGCTTTCTAACTCCTGTGCAGAGTTATCTTAGTTAAGAGTGCTCTGTCCCCTCAGAGGGCCCCATACACATTGGAGAAATGGCTCAGGTTTCCTTCAGTTGGCAGGTTTCCTTTCCTCTTGATGATTTGGATAACTTATTTATAAAGAGTGCTTAAAGAACCAAAAGGAGGAAATATTGATAGGTGCCTTACTTTCTGAAAACACAGCAAAGGTGAAAGTGTCTTTGTATAAAAACTGAGAGGGTGAATTTACCTTGAAGAAAGGAAACCTTTAGCCAACTTGGTGGCAACCCTGGGTCCCTGAATTAAGGTAAGCAGGAGTTCTTATCCAGCCACCTTGAAAGGGGGAACAGTATCTCAACAGAGCTACTTGAAAGGGGTGCATATTTGATATCCCTGCGTTATATTCATTGTTACTGCTTTATATCAGGAGATCCACTGTGAATTGCCCCAACATTACCCTGATAAGGACCAGAGGGTTAAGATCTAGGACATAATCCTTCCAAATGGAGGAAGCAGAGAGCACCTGGGATTTCTGGGGTTCCTCATCTCCCCCACCCCACCCCAAGATCAGGGCTGTCCAGAATTGGAGTTTAACAGCCCTCAGGATTTCTAAGTAGGGAAAGTCCCTTAGAAGACCTTTGGAATCTTGCTAACTGGGGAGTTATTTGTTGTTCTTATGATAAACTGTAACCAGTGCCTAGGATATTTTCCCTCTTCTTCTTTGCCTATTGATTCCTCCCCATCTTTTAAAAACTTAAATGAACATTAAATTCTAGCTTCTTCAGGAAATCTCCCTTAGCTTTGATTGGCCTTCTGTATGGAAGACCAGGAATGTGACTGGGGAGATAAAAGGAATAATGACTACCTTCTGGGCTCAGCTTTATTTCTGTGCCCTTTCCTTACCCATTCAACTACATGGGAAAACACAAGAGTTGTAGGGTTGGAAAACTGGGGAACCTTGAACTCCAGAGTGATTTGGTAGTTCTGGGGTGAATACCTATTATAAGGAATGTAAGGTTCACCTTGACTTAGAATGAAGTTGTTCAGGAAAATCCCAAGTATGATAACCAATAAACATTGTCCAAAGTAAAGGTTAAGCCTCAGAATCTTAGTTAGCCTTGATCTTTGTTATAAAGAACTTGTTTTCTGGAGATGAGAGCCTGAGACAAGATATAAAGGAAACAAAGATAGGTCATTCCACAAGGGAGAAAAAAGGGCCAGGAAGATTTTTCCCCCTTTAGAGGTTTATGTGATTTTTGTTTTTGTTTTTGCTGTTCTCAGGCAAAATTCTTGCTTTTCTGAAAGAGCTATTAAAAACCCTCTGCTTGTAACTGAAAGACTATATCAGAGGTCAGATCTTATAAAAATAAGAAACAGATAGTTGAAGATCTCTAATGAACCATAAAATGGATGCAAAGAGAAACTTCATACCTGTGTGCATGGTAGGACAGCATCTGGAAGGAGACCACAAGCAGTGATGATGTAATGAATCAAGCAGAAACCAATGGTAAAGTAGGACTAGGACCAGCAGGAGTAGTGTGATGATATCACCATAAGATACCACAACTTCAGGAAACCCTACAATTTCAGAGCCTTAAGGCTGAAGTCTATCCTCTCTAAGCATACATGTGCTGTTTTCTATGGTTGCTATGGTCATACATGTTCCCTGTGTGTATATGCCTCTCCTTGCATGTTCCCTACGTGTGTCCATTCTTTAATTTTTCAGATTTCTATTTTGGATTTTAATTGGGAATTTAAAATTTGTTATTTTTCTAGTTTATTTTGTTAGTTGCATGCCCAATTTACTGATCTGTTACTTCTCTCTTTTGTTGATATAAACATTTAGAGATATAAAATTTCTCCCAAGTATTGCTTTGCCTGCATTCCATAATTTTTTATTCATATTGAACCTAAACACAAAAAGTAAAAAAAAACCCCAAACATTTCCATCAACACAACACAGTACACAGGATTCAATAAGAAACCATGAATCTTCATTTCACACTGTTTAATTAATGCTACTCATTGTTTTCAAAGCTAACATGCTTTTCTGTGCTTCCTTCTGTGTTTTCTTTTGTTCTGTGCTGTGCACTTTTTATTTTTTTCTCCCTCCTTCCTCAATATTTACTAGGGGAGGCCACCATTAGAAGCAGACATACACACACAACCATGCTATACATGCTTCTTTTTATTAGTTCTTTCTCTGGAGGTGGATAGCATCTCTCTTTATAGGTCCTTTGTAGTTGATCTGAGTATTTGTAATACTAAAAATGGCTTAGTTTTTCACAGTTCTTTGAAAAATATTGCTATTACTGTATACAATGTTCTCTTGGTTCTGCTTATTTTACTCTTCACTATTTCCTGCAAGTCTTTCCATGCTTTTCTAAAATCAACCAGTTCATCATTTCTTATAGCAAAGCAGGATTCCATCACAATCATATACCACAACTTGTTTAGCTATTCCCCATTTGATAGACCACCCCTCATTTTCTAGTTCTTTAGAACACATAATCCCCCCCCCACCTTTTTTTCCTAATTACCTTGGGAAATAGACCTAACAGTGGTGTTGTTGTGTTAAAGGGTGTACAGAGTTTTATAACTCTTTGGGCATAATTCCAGACTGCTCTCCAAAATGGTTGGATCAGTTTACAGATTCCAATTTATTAGTGTACCAATTTTTCCACATCCCCTCCAACATTTCTTATTTTCCCCTTGTATCATTTAGGCAATCTGATAGGTGTGAGATGATATCTCAAAGTTGTTTTAATGTGCATTTCTGTAACTAATAATGATTTGAGTATTTTTATATGGCTATATAAGGTTTTGATTTCTTCACCAAAAAATTGCCTTTTCATATCCTTTGACAATTTATTAATTGTGGGGGCGGCTAGGTGGCACAGTGAATAGAGCACTGGCCCTGTAGTCAGGAGGGCCTGAGTTCAAATTTGGCCTCAGACAATTAACACTTACTAGCCGTGTGACCTTGGGCAAGTCACTTAACCCCAATTGCCCTACTCTCCTCCTCCAAAAAGAAAAAGAAAAAATATTTATTCATTGTGTAGTGACACATTCTTATAAATTTAATAGCATTCTCTATATGTTTGAGATATGAGACCTTTATCTGAGAAACTGGCTAGAAAATTTTATTTATTTATTTTATATTTACTTTTTCCCAGTTACATGTAAAAACTGTTTTTACATTTGTTTTTAAAACTTTGAGTTCCAGATTCTCTCCCTTCTTCTCTACCCACTCATTGAGAAGGCAAACAATGTAGCAATGTCATACATGTGTAGTCATGCAAAACCTATCCATAATAGCCATGTTGTGAAAGAAAACACAGATGAAAAAAACTCAAGAATAATGAAAGTTTAAAGGAAAGTATGCTTCAATCTCTATTCAGAGACCATCTATTATTTCTCTGCGATGGTTAGCATTTTTTATCCAAAGTCCTTCAGAGTAGTCATGGATCACTGTATTATTGAGAATAGCCAAGTTATTCACAGCTGGTCATCTTACAACATTGCTCTTTCTTTGTACCCAGTACATTTCACTTTGTATTAATCCATGCAAGTCTTTCCAGGTTTTTTGGAGAGCATTATGTTCATCATTTCTTATAGTATAATAGTGTTCTATCATAATTACATACCACAGCCATTCCCCAAGTAATGAGAATCCCCTCAATTTCTAATTCTTTATCCCCAGAAAAGAGCTGCTATAAATATTTTTGTACATACAGGTCCTTTTCCTTTTGCTATTTTTTAAATCTCTTTTGGGATACAGACCTAGTAGTGGTATTGCTAAGTCAAAGGGTATGCATGATTGTATAGTTCTTTGGGCTTAATTCCAAATTTCTCCACAGAATGGTTGAATTACCAGGCCTTGGAGGAGCTCAAGAAGGATTTTGAAAATCAGTAAGAGAAGTGGAGGAAAAATTGGGAAGAGAAATGAGAATGATGCAAGAAAATCATGAAAAGTGAGTCAAGAGCCTGCTAAAGGAGACCCCCAAAAAATACTGAAGAAAGTAATACCTTAAAAAATAGACTAACTCAAATGGCAAAAGAGGTCCAAAAAGCCAATGAGGAAAAGAATGCCCTAAAAAGCTGAATTTCCCAGATGGAAAAGGAATTTTAAAAATTCACTGAAGAGAATAATTCCTTCAAAATTAGATTGGAGCAAATGGAAGTTAATGATTTTGTGAGACATCAAGAGAATATAAAACAGATCCAAACAAATGGAAAAATAGAAGGCAATCTGAAATATCTCACTGGAAAAACCAGTGACCTGGAAAATAGATCCAGGAGAGATAATTTAAAAATTATTGTACTACCTGAAAGCCATGATCAAAAAAAGGACCTAGAAATCATCCTTCAAGAAATTCTCAAGGAAAATTGCCCTGATATTCTAGAATCAGAGGGCAAAATAGAAATGGAAAGAATTCATTTATGGCCTCTTGAAAAAGATCCCAAAAAGAAAACTCCTAGGAATATTATAGTCAAATTCCAGAGTTCCCAGGTCAAGGCAAAAATACTACAAGCAGCCAGGAAGAGTATTGTGAAAAT
Source organism: Petaurus breviceps papuanus (assembly GCF_028583685.1). NCBI lineage: Eukaryota > Metazoa > Chordata > Mammalia > Diprotodontia > Petauridae > Petaurus > Petaurus breviceps. Next base: position 15,884,696 of record NW_027187374.1, read on the forward strand.
ACAATCAGGATGACACAAGATCTAGCAGCTTCTACACTGAGGGATCAAAGGGCTTGGAATATGATATTCTGGAGGTCAAAAGGGCTGGGATTAAAACCAACAATCACCTACCCAGCAAAACTGAGTATAATATTTCAGGGGAAAATATGTCATTCAATGAAATAGAGGACTTTCAAGCATTCTTGATGAAAAAACCAGAGCTGAACAGAAAATTTTACTTTCAAATATAAGAAGCAAGAGAAGCATGAGAAGGTAAACAGGGAAAAGAAATCATAAGGAACTTATTAAAGTTGAACTATTTATATTCCTACGTGGAAAAACAATAATTGTAGCTCATGAGACTTTTATCAGTATGATAGTTGAAGGGAATATATATGTATGTATATGCATATATATACACATACATATATATATGTTCATATAGGAGGGTATATGTGTGTATAAATACATATGTGAGTGTGTCCATACATGTGTACATTTATACATAGACAGCGGGCACAGAATCAGTTAAATAGGAAGGGATGATATCTAAAAAAATAAAATTAAGAGGTGAGAGAGGAATATAATGAGAAAAGGAGATAGGGAGAGATAGAATAGCGTAAATTATCTCATATTAAAGAGGTAAGAAAACTGTTACAATGGAGGGAAAGAACAGGAAGGCAAAAGGGAATGGGTCTACCTTACTCTTATTGAATTTGGCTTAAGGAGGGAATAACATATGCACTGAATTTGGTATCTTACCCTACAGAAATGTAGGGGAGAAGGGGATAAGAGTGGGGATGATAGAAGGCAGGACAGATTTGGGGGGAGGGTAGTTAGAAGCACACACTTTTGAAAAGGGACAAGGTCAAAGTAGAAAATAGAATTAGTGGGGGGGGAAGAATAGGATAGAGGGAAATATAGTTAGTCTTTCACAATATATCTTCTATGGAAACATTTTGTTTAACTACACATGTACAACCTATAACGAATCGCTTATCTTCCCAGTATGGATGGGTGATGAGGGAAGAAGGGAAAGATTCTGGAAATCAAAGTTTTAAAAACAAATGTTAAAAAAAAAATTTTCTGGAGTGGCTAGGTGGCACAGTGAATAGAGCACCAGCCCTGGAGTCAGAAGGACCTGAGTTCAAATGCAGCCTCAGACACAACACAAAAAGTAGCTGTGTGACCTTGGGCAAGTCACTTAACTCCAATTGCCCTGCTAAAACAAAAAAAGTTTTCTTGTTATATGCAACTGGGAAATAAGTTATACAGGCACTGGGTATAGAAATCCATCTTGCCCTACTAGAAAGTCAGAGGGGGCATAGGGGAGGATATAAGAGAGAGCAGATTGGGGGAAGGAGTATTCAGTAGGATAACTGTTTTGGGGTGGGAGGTAGGAGAAAAATGGGGAGAAAATTTGTAACTCAAAATCTTGTGGAAATGAATGTTAAAAATTAAAAATAAGCAAATTAAAATAAAAAAGAATTATCTCTATCATTGTATAGTTGAGAAGAGCTAAGTCATTCACAGTTGATCATCATACAATATTGTGTTTACTGTGAACGCTGTTCTCCTAATTCTGCTCATTTCATTTTGCATCACTTTATATAAGTCTTGCTAGTTTTTTCTGAAAGCATTCTGCTCTTTATTTTTTTATAGTACAATCATATTCCATTATAATCATATACCACAACTTGTTCAGTTATTCTCCAATTGATGGGTATCCCCTCAATTTCTAATTCTTTGCCACCACTAAAAGAGCTGCTATAACTATTTTTGTGGGCAGCTAGGTGGTGCAGTAGATAAAGGCTGGACCTGGAGTCAGGGAAACTCCTTTTCATGAGTTCAAATTTGGCCTTACACACTTATTTAGCTCTGTAACTCTGGGAAAGTCACTTAACCCTGTTTGCCTCAGTTCCTCATCTGTAAAATGAACTGGAGAAGGAAATAACAAAGCACTTCATTATCTTTGCCCCAAAAAACCCCAAATGGGGTCACAAACAACAAGGTTACCTTTCTTTCTTTCTTTCTTCCTTCCTTCCTTCCTTCCTTCCTTCCTTCCTTCCTTCCTTCCTTCCTTCCTTCCTTCCTTCCTTCCTTCCTTCCTTCCTTCCTTCCTTCCTTTCTTTCTTTCTTTCT
>NW_027187374.1:15887216-15897098 GCF_028583685.1 Petaurus breviceps papuanus
CCATGTGGATCTGAGGATAATTAACCGTCTTCCTTTGTCAGAATGGTTGCAGGTTCCTCCTGGCCAATTTGGAAATACATTCTGAAATTCAAGCTTCAACATTTCAACTCTGTGGCAGGGGGACCTTCCCTTTTAAAAAAAATATTCTGGGATTTAAGCATACTTCCCAAAAGCCTGTATCATTACTCATGATTTCACTTGTCAATAATTTTCATTAGTGAGGCATGTTTTCTCATCTGGAAAATGGGATGGTTGTCTTAAAGAACCCTTAAGATCCCTTCCAGAACTGTGTTTACAATCCCATGATTTTGGGACTAGAACCTGTGTCTCTTTATTCTAAATCTAATACTCTTTCCATCATTCTATGTTTGATTGAGTGAGTAGGTATGTGATTCTGGGGATTCTAGAAGAAAAGATTCTTTTAGTACCATTGTTTTATTCATATAGCATTAATTCCTTTTATAAATAACTCCTCTCCTCCATTTCCCACCCACTTCTTTATTTGGTTTTATGTGGTACTATTCCACTGTTCTGCACATACAGAACAGTATCTACTCACCAGTGACATGTAAGACATTTCATTCAAACCACAATTCTATTTTGTGTTTACTTATGGTTCCCTTAATTGGATTTAGTGACAAAGAAACTGAAATGGTCTGTTGATACATCTTAGACCCTAATGGATCAGTATTTGTTATTCAGTCAGTGCATTAAATGACTCAGGTTCAATCCCAGGCTTGTATATATATAGGTAGAAATTTTTAGGATAAATTTCAACATATTTCAAGGACAATGTGAAGGGATTTCTAGTTAGGATGAAAATATTGCAGATCCTAAAGAAGACCAATTTCCCCTCCAAGCATTCTAGCAAAGTTCTAAAAATACTCCAGGATGAAGAATGATTTCTTTGAAAAGAGAGAAATAGCACTAAGTTTATTCATCCTGTCTATCGCCAGAATTCTGTGGGGATTCAGAACAGATGTAAGGCAGTGGAGAAGAAAGCCAGAACCAAGTGAGCTGGGGTCTAAAGCCAGAAGAATCTCAGCACTGTTGGTCTGTCAGAGTAGCAGGGGATAGTGTCAGCCCCCATAGCTCACTGCACAGAGAGATAGGGCCGGGTAGTCATACAAACTCTGAGATCTTCCAAAACGTCTGAAGCCAGCATCCACAGCAGGAGACAAAGTCAGTGCAGCTGCCAGACAGCTTGTGATTGAACGACAAGAGACAGAGTCAGTACAGGACTTAGGCAACACCAGAACTAGGGAGCCCTACATAAGGCTGGAAACCAGTGCTCCTAACAGCACAGCAACAAAAGACAAGGCAACAGGGCGACCTAACACCAGGGGCCTTTCAGGAGGCCTGGGATTGGTTCAATCTAGAACATCTGGTTGGGGGCTATTAGGGCTATATTAGGGGATGGATCCAATTCCCATTTATAGTTTGTGCAAGGAGAAAAAGACAGAGAAGAGCTAAGGCCAAAATCTGTGTTGAATTAGAAGGAGACAAAGAAGTCAAGGATTCTATGAGAGGGCAGGGCCAGGACTCAGAATTGCCCTTGGGAAAGTTCATTTTGCCCAGACTACTGAGGGCACAAGAGAAAGCAGGGTCTCCCTAAACCATTTGAGGGTATTAGAGGGACAGAGTCTGGCTGTTGCACCAAGTATTAATACAGAAACAAAGGGCAGAGATAAAAAAAAAAAAAACCCAAAGAAGTACTAAGAGTTAATAGGAACCTGTGAGGTAAAACCAGAAGAGAGGAAATCCATAGTAGGTACAAGGGGTGGGGTGGGGCTCAGAGAAAAGAATGACTTGGCCACAAGGACTCCAAGAATGGCCAAAAGAAATTAAGCAAGAGATTAAAGAGTAACATTGTAACTGGAAGTACAGTTCTTGAGGAAAAAATAGGAAGAAGAAGAAATAGCTTAGAAAAGAAAGCAGAAAACCTTACCAAAGAAGTGGATGCCACAAAAAAGAGAGTGGGACAAATAAAACTGGGTTTCTCCATGAAACAAGAAGACATAGTTCAAGAAAGTCAAAAGACTGAAAAAAATTAGGGGCGAATATAATTTAATATGTTAACTATAAAAAATAACTGACTTGGGAAATAGGTTGAACATAGTAATTTAGATATGACTAAGGCAAAAAAAAAAACAACACCCCCAAAACAAAACAACAACAAACAAACCTGAAAGAAACGAAAAATACTCAGATTTATTGGATCTGGAGGGAAAAGTGAAATAGAATCTATTGATCACCTCCTGAAATTGAAAACAACCAGGAAGGTCATAGTGAAAATTGAGAGCTTTCAAGTTTAAAAAAAAATACTATCATTAGCAAAAAAGAAAGTAGGAAAGAAACATTTATTAAGCATCTGCTATGTGCTTGCTATGAGGCAGCTAGGTGGTGCAGTGGATAAAGAGCTAGCCCTGGAGTTAGGAAGACTTTTTTTCTTGATTTCAAATACCACCTCAGACATTTAGTAGTTGTGTGTGTGATCCTGGACAAGTCACTTAACCCTGTTTGCCTGTATTTCCTCAGCTATAAAATGAGCTGGAGAAGAACATGGCAAACCTCTCCAGTATCTTTGGCAAGAAAACCCCAAATGGGGTCACGAGGAGTCAGACACAACTCAAGGACTCTCCTTTACTTACGTCATGAACTTCACTGTTATCTGAACCTGCCAAAGTAGGGTTTGAGTATACTAACAAAAACAAATCAGTGTAGAAATACACTAAACTCAAAGGGGGGAACAGAGAGATGGTACAAGGTTTATAAAGGTTTTAAGGGTTCAATAGAGAGAGTAAAATTGGGGAAGAAATTGTTACAATTCCCCAATACTATAGCAAAACAAACTTTGGAGGATGGACCATGAAGGCAGGGATCAAAAGGAGAGGGAAAAATTATCAGAACAAGCTATCAGTATCTGGACTAAATGAAGAAAGGAATGTTAGATGACTGGATAAGATCACCTCAGTGATAAATTTCTAGTGCTGATCATATTCCTTTTTTTTTCTTGTTTTAAATTTAAAATAAAATTTCAATCAGTGAATGTCTTCTTTCCATTTAATTTCTGGGAGAAATTAGGCTTAGATGAACAAGTCATAGCATGTTTCACAATAAGCTCCAAATGAATACATGACCTAAATGTAAAAGATCATCTCATAAACAAATTAGAAGAGCTGGGAAGGAAAAATCTTTCACAACTATGGGTAGGAGAAGAGTTCCTGACCAATCAAGGGATAAAGAATCTCATAGGAGAGGAAATGGACAATTTTGATTATGAAAAATAGAAAATATCTGAACAAATGAAACTAATGCAAATAGAATTAGAAGGGAAACCATTAATTAGGAAAATATTTGAAACAATTTTCTCTGATAAATGAATAAAATGAATGAAAAAGTATTTATTAAATGCTTACCATGGGCAAAGCATGTGCTAGATGCTCTAAATATAAATTAGAAAAGGAAGGCATTTTTTGCTTTCAAGGAACTGGCATTCTAATGGGGAGTGGGGAGAGACAATACCTGTAGGAAGTTTCATTTGCAAGTCTTATGTAAAGGTTTTTGATCCTTGTTGTTTGTCCTCTGTCCTTCATTTTGGAAGAGGACCAATGACATCACTGGGTGATGTCTTGACTTGCATGTAAGTTGGATTTAAGTGAGGCAGAGTTACACAAAGTCCTCAGTCTCACTCTGTCTTCCAGTCATCAAGGTCCAGTGGCAAGACAAAAGACAAGGCAACTGCTGATGGCCTAGGATGCAGTGGTTGACCTTGGTGTATCAGATGTCTGACCAAGCTCTAAGTGCTCCACGGTGCCTGCAGTTACCTTTGTGGCCATTGTAACAAATTGTCTTCATCTGTCGATTCCTCCAGGGACAGTCTTTGCGTGCTTGGGGTAGACATCTCCCTACAGGAGTCACCAATAGGTTGAGACCTGTGGGCTACCCTCAACTTTAGCCCATCGGCCAAGACGATTTTATGTTTTGTGACTGCTGCATATGCTACAGCTTCTTGGAACCATGGATGAGAGTTGGGTGACAGGTGGACACCAAAGGTAGGTAGGTGAGCAGCCCTAAAAAGGCCTCATAAGTCCTCTCCCCAGAGGTGCTAGTCCTCCTTGAATACCTCATATAATGCCTGAATCCTTAAGATATAGTAGAGAAACAGATGGATCATTAATGCTATTTCCATTTGCAAGATATGTGTGCCCAATTAAGATATGTATGTCTGTGTGGGTTGTTTTTCAGAGCTGTCAAACATACGACCTACAGGCTGTCTGCAGCACACAAAATCCTGGAGTGGGGCCCAAACTAGATTAAAATGTAATTCCCACTTGATTTTAATGTTGATGTATTAATAAAAAACAAATAATAAACACATGTGGGTTTCTAAGTCAACATGTAGCCCACAGGAAGACTTATGTATGGGTTAGTGTCCCTGGTTTGACATTACTAGTTTAAATGTTTAGATGTGGCTTGTGGCTGGTGGAGAGGTACAAGGATAGGTAGAGATCTCTGGAATATGGCTCATTTCTCTCCAAGGGAGAGAAAAAGTTATTTTGACCTTTAGGGAGCAAGAGGGGGTAGGTTTTCCCTATTTCACTTTGCATCAGCGCATATAAATCTTTCCATATTTCTCTGCATTAATCATGCCCACTGTTTCTTACAGCATGATGATATTTCCTTATGCTCATAAGGCAGTGTAATGTAATGCCAAAAGAAAGGCAACTTCCCAGGTTCAAAATACCAGCATAGGTGCTCTCTATTTTATTCAGTAACAAACCCAGAACAGAGAAGATCAAAACATGACATCATTCAAAATACAGCATTTACTAAGTGTGATTAAATAATCTCCAAGGCCTACCCCACCCCAGGACTTTCCAATCATTCAATCAATTACAAAGTCTCTGTTCTAAATACTTCTCCACCCCTAGGCTATACCTTAATTAAGTCCACCACAAAACCCCTCTTCTCAAATGGAGATTAGTTTCCAAACATATGTAAAGTACCTTCATTTGTCAATCACAGAGCACAATAAGGTCAAAAGTTCCCCACCTCCTGGATCACAATTGAATCTACCCCAGAGTTACATCAAGTTTAAACACAGCACTTAATACCCAAATGGAGGTCTTTTCTTCATCTTGACACGAGGCAAGTTCTCAGCAATCTTAGTTCCTGGAGAGACAAGGCTTAGCAAGGCCATAAGATACATTGCCAGTCCCTTCATGAATTTATCCTCTGTCTGTAGAACAGCCCTAGAACCCCTGAACACATTAGCAAAGCCCTCTCCCAGGATTTCTGTAAACATACAACAAGAAAATCCTTCTTCAGGGCTTCTGAACCAACAGAAAGGCTCCCAGACCCCTGCAACAACAGTACTGTCCCTCACCAGTGGACAGTATTCATTCTGTCTGCAGGACAGTCTCCAGACCCCTGCAACAACAGTACTGTCCCTCACCAGTGGACAGTATTCACTCTCTGTCTGCAGGACAGTCTCAGGCCTTCTTAACCAAATGCCAGGTTCCAGGACTTCTTCAACAGGACAGTCTTTCACCAGTGGACAAATCTGGCAAAATAACATCAAAACAGACAGACAAAGTACCAGCAAAACAGCCATGTCTCCTCAGTCCTTGGCAGCTCAGGGGGCAGGTCTCAAAAGTCCAGGGCAATTCAAAGCGGCCACCAGCAATCCTCTTAGTCTCTCCCTCTCCACGAGGTGCTGCTTCCAAAAAGAACTTCCGCCTCTCTCTTGTCTCTCCAAATCTACATCACCAGCTCCTCCCACTTCAGGACTTTCTTTTCACATCAACAAGCCCATCCCACAGGTGGGATTAACAAACTCTGGGTTTTAATACAATCAATTTGAAAACCAAGCCAATACAGGGGAATCTTTAATTGCCATTACTATCACAGGCAGTTAGATGATTCAGTGGATAAAGCATTGGACCTAGGGTAAAGAAGACATGATTTCAAATCTGGTTTAGACCCTTTCAGCTATGTGACTCTGGGTAAATCACTTAACTTTCAATCTGTTACAGTTTCCTCATTTATAAAATGGAGAAAATAATTTTAAGCACCTACCTTGCAGGGTTGTTTTGAGGATCAAATGAGATGCTAGTCATTTGTTGTTATTATGTGCTAAAATTTGTTTAGCCATTCCCCAGTCTATGGATATCTCCTTTGTTTGAGATTCTTTGCTATCACAGAAAGTACTGCTATTAATACTGTGTTATGTCAACTACCTTTCCAATTGCTTCACCACGTGTATTAAAGATACCACCCTGAAAGAACTTCTCTCATGGACCTTTACTCTCCTTATGGGTGCATGGCACTCTATCCTGTTAAAGACTTTAGCTTAAAAAGGTCAAAGTCTCCCACTGCATCCTGGGCATCTCCAGTTGTCCTGATCTATGTCTTGGTACTGGACTCAGATGGCTCTGGAGGAGAAAGTGAGGTTGGTGACTTTATATAATTCTCCCTCATTTAAATCCAATTCACTTGCATGTCATGGCATCAGCTCCCTGATGTTACCATCTTCTTTGAGAATGAAGTTCAAATGACAACACTTATCCACTGCAGCATTTAGTTGCTTCTAATAAACATCTTATATCTTTTAATTAGCTAACAATTTCAATTTGCTTTCCAGAATGGTTGCACTAATTTACCACTCACTCACCTACCAGCAGCATTACTATGCCTACCTTTCCACAGACTCAGGGAACCTATTAAATAGCAATAGAGGAGGAAGACTATAGAAGATATTCAAGAAAATAGCAGTCTATTCATCTTCTTTGAAAACTTTTAAAAATGGGCACTGCGTGAACCCAACAATTTGGTAATTCAAAAGACACTTTTATAATCTGATTATTAAACTTTTGATTTTCACAAGAAGGATGATTCATTCTACTGCTGGGTTGTTTTTAGCTTTTAGTCTATATTACTTATGTAAAAAAGGTATCCAGAAGAAACATATGGAGTAATTATTAACAGGCTTTTGGCATGATTACTAGTGGATTTTAATTGAGTTAAATAGGTTTTCACATTTTCAAAGGTGGTATTTCTTTTCAGATTAATACAAAATTCAAATTAATACAAAGTACGGCATTAGTATTATTTTACTTTTCAAAATCATTTTGCTTCATTTTTTTTCCAGTTTCTTGTAAGGGAAAAATAATATTTTTAACCTTTGTTGCCACAAAGAAATGTCTTGAAAGGCAGGGTAAATAGTGTGTTTTTCTCTGTGAACTTGGTGTCAAAAGCATTTTGGCAAGCCAAAAGAAAGAGTACATTTTGTTGAAAAGATACATGAAGCTAATGTCAGTCAAACTCAATATCTTTTGAACTTCTGTGAAATTTTAGACAACAAAGTAAGGTAGATTTTTCTAAAATCATCGTGAACCCATCAGAAACAATTTTCCCTACCTTTTAAATATGTGTTTTGAGTTTTGCCTAATTTGAATGGATCCCTGTAGGATGAATGCAAGAAGATAAATAAACTGAAATTCATTTTACCGGTTCCATCCATAACAAATCCTTTTGCTATAGAACTCTGTTCTTCTTCTTGGGATTTTGCTGCCTTTGATGGATTTTGACAATGAGCACTGTGCAGAGTGTATAAGGTGTCACTTGTGTTTAATAAAGCAAACCAACATCCATTTTTTTCTCTAAATGCTATCAGATATTTCTGAAATATTATGTAAAGGAAAGCTATACTGCAAAAGATTAACTTGTATCTTAAGAAAATATTTATTTTTAATTGATTTATTCTTTTAACAATATTTATTTTTGGTGGGGGGGAAGAAGCAAAAGTACAGAAAAACTACAGATCAAGAATTAGCAAGTCTGGGGTAGCTAGGCTGCACAGTGAATAGTGCACTGGCCCCGGAGTCAGGAGGACCTTGGTTCAAATCCAGCCTCAGACACTTAACACTTACTAGCCATGTGACCTTGGGCAAGTTACCTAACCCCAACTGCCCTGCCTTCCCCCCTCCAAAAAAAGCAAAAAAATAAAAATAAAGAATTAGCAAGTCTATATTTAATTATCTTATGCTTAATAACCCAGATATCATTAATGCAATTGCAAAAGTGGAGGGGGAGTGGAGAAAAGGTTTAAATTAATATGCATTAATTATACACTTGGGGAAGGGAAATATAATTTTAATTACTATAAAAATGGATGGCATATAAAGGAATGTTCTAAGTTATTTTTTTAATTTAAATAAATTTATTGAAGGAATTTAATTACTCTGTCATTTGGTACACATATATTGAATCTTCCTTGACATTTCCAGCCATCCTGTCTCCACTAGGTCCATCACTTTGAAGGGGCAAGGTAAGCTCCTCTGTGAGGAATAAGATTATACAAACCAAGGCCCCAACTCAATATGACCTTTCTATTACCCCAGGGTATTTTGAAACAGAGGATCCTGAGAACGTGAGGATTGCCCTTCTCCTGGGACCCCAGCCATGTCCTTAAGGAGAGATATGATAACTGCCCAACTCCTGAAACTAGCCATTCCAAGAAAACATCACTCTGGGGGGGGGGGGGGCAGGCCTTGGAGGGATTGGCCTCCCTCCCCAGCCTCACACAAGATAGGATGCTTGCTAAAAACACCTGCCTTCTTTGTTCTCAGCAATACTTAAACTGTCAGATTCAGACCCCAAATTGGAATCTCACCCATGGAGAAGACGTCCTGCCCTGGACCCTCCCGAGTGAGACCCTGATGGCTGTATCCAGGATTCCCCATCTTGTGTGGTCAGGTGTTGGTGCTTCCCTGCATTGGTGACAATTGTAAATATGTATATATATAAATCATAGTTGCTCTTATCTTACTATTCCTAAGCCTTTTACTCTGTTATCTCTGGTTTCCTTCCCATTCACCTATATTCTAAATAAACTATATTGGATCTTTTGAAGTGCCTAGTGTTCCGTTCACGTGAATCCTGAACCTCCTTAATTGGACACACCTCTACTCCCTTTCAACAGAAAAGATGGACTTTGTCTTTTGAACCACAAAGCTTTAATAGGCCAATTCTAGTCTTACCTTGCTCAGTCTCAGGCTCCGTAGCATCACCAGATATTCCAGTAATCCTCCAATCCTCTGTCACCAACTTCCCTAATATGTATTTTCTTAACCACTATAATATAAACACCTTTAGGGCAGGGCCTATCTTGCTTGCTTTGCTGATATTTCTAGTTCTTAGATCTCATAGCACATTACCAGTACAATCTGTCTGTCTGTCTGTCTGTCTCTCTCATTTTCATTATTGTGGTGCCTTCTTTAAGTATAATATCTTGACATTGTCATTTTTTATTGTTGCACTCTCTGGGATCATGATTGTAATTCCTTTTTTTTTAGAATTATTTTGAGCATACATAACAGATTTTGTTCATCTCCCTTCATTTTCCTTTTCATGGGTCTATATGCTTTACATGTGTCTATTACATGCAATAAATTATCATTGTTTTTATCCATTATTCCATTCTTTCTTTTTTGGAAGGAATTTAATATATTCACATTATGAGTTATAATTGTTAATTTTCTGTTATGAAATAGCTTTCATATGGGATCTGGACCTTTAGAGGTAAGCTTTTAGTTTAGTTTGTCTTGAGCAGACCACCAGGTCCTGTCACTTCCAAATCATACTACTGTGTTTGTTCTGGACCAACCTCTCAGTCCCCCTTCCAACTCTAGTTTCGCTGTGCATGTTGTCTTCCCTTGTTAGAAAGTAAGTTCCTTGAGGGAAGGGATTCTCTTGTTTGCCTTTATTTGCATACTCAGTACTTAGCCCAGTGCCTAGCACATAGTAAGCACTTAATTGATTTTCCTCCCTTCTTCCTTCCTTCCTTCCTTCCTTCCTTCCTTCCTTCCTTCCTTCCTT
>NW_027187374.1:15897108-15916759 GCF_028583685.1 Petaurus breviceps papuanus
CCTTCCTTCCTTCCTTCCTTCCTTCCTTCCTTCCTTCCTTCCTTCCTGTGGGAGTAACAGAAAGGAAGGTCATATCTCTGGATCACAGAGTACATGTATATTTGATCCTGGAAGTAACAGGGAAACAACTAGAATTTATTGAATGGAGGAGGGGGAATGACATGGTCAGACCTGTGTTTTATGAAGATCAGTTTGACAGATGAGTGGAAAATGAACTGGAGTAGGGAGAAACTTAAGGTAAGGAGGTCAATCAGTAGGCTATTGCAATAGTCCAGTCATGAGGTGATGGAGGCTTGTGCCAGGGTGTTTTAGTATCAAAAGAGAGAAAGGAGCTTATACAAGAAAAACTACAAAGGTAGACTCAATAGAATTTTCCAACTGAACATGGGGTCATGAGAGAGAGTGAGAAGTCAAGGAAGACAGATAGGATGTGAACTTTGGTGACTGGGAAGATGATGGTGTCCTTGAGAATTAGAGAGAAGGTAAGAGGGAATGGTCTTGGGGAAAAGAGAATGAATTAAGTGTTGGAGATATTGAGTTTAAGATGTCTGTGGGACATAGAGATATCTAAGGGGCAGTTGGAGATGTGAAACTGGAAGTCAGATGGACATATAGATCTCAGAAGCATCCACATAGTTGTTATAATTTAGTCTGTTGAGATCACCAAGCAAAATAAAAGTTCAGAACAGGAAAAGGTTTAATGGGAAATGTAATAAATTTAATTTGGATTTGTTGAGTTTAATATATCTACAGAATATCAAGTTTGAGATGTCTGGTAGGCAGCTGGAGATGGAAGACTAGAAGTCAGGAGAGAGGCTGGAGTTGGATAAGTAGATCTTCAGATTTTCAAATTGTTGTCATAGAGATGATAATTGAATCCATGGCAGCTGATGAGATCACCTAGTGAAAAAGTGTAGAGAGAGAAGAGAAGAGGGCCCAGGATAGGGACACCCAAGGTTATTGGGTGTGACCTAAATAAAGATTCAGAGAAGAGACTCAGAAGGAATAATCAGAGAGATAAGAGGATAATGAGGAGTAGTGTCCTGAAAACCTAGTAAGAAGAGAGTATCAAGGAGAAGAGGGTGATCTATAGTCTCAGATAGGTGAAAAAAAAAAGAAAAAGGTGAGGATTGAGAAAAAGCCATTGTGTAGATATATCTTAAGTGGTTTCTTAAGCCAGCTCTAAACTGACATACTAGCCCACGAAAGTGCTTAAAAATCGTGGTCCAGGAGTGATTGTCAATCCGTTTATTGATACAAATGAAACAAAGAAAGTAATTATAGGTCACTTAGTTTTCTAATACTCTTTGTTCAGTTTCAAGATGCCAGGCGTGATGTCAATTTAGGCTTTGATGAATCATGTCCTTTGATGATTTCCAAGCCATATGAATAGTATCTAAGAATGTATGGGAGAGCATACACACCTTCTGGCAGTAATCCAGAACACCTCCCTGGATCACAGGATATCAGAAAGGCTCTGATTTACAGCCACTTCTCAAGGGAAAAGCTAGGACCAGTCACTTCAGACTGGCCACAGTAAATACCTGGAGCTAACTTATGTGGATCAGGTGTTTTGGCTCCCTTCACCATTGGACCTGGCATATTAAGAGATCATTGGTAACTTTGGTTGAATGATGAGGTCAGAAGCCAGAGAGTTAAGAAGAGAGTGAAAGGAGAGGAAATGGTGGCACCTATTAAAGATGACCTTCTCAAGGAGTTTAGTCACAAAAGGCCGGAGAGCTATAGGATGATCGTTCATCAGGATAGAAGGATCAAGTGAGTTTTTTTCCCTTAGACTAAAGAAGACATGGGCATGTTTGTAAGCAGTAATGAAGTAGCCAGTAAACAGGAAGAGATTGAAGATAAGTGAGAGTACAGATGATGGCAAGGGTAAAGTTGATGGAGATGAAATGGGATTGACTTTGGCAAGAAGAAGGGTTACATCATCTGTGAGAAAGGGATGAAAGAAGATATGGTGGCAGAAAGTATCTGAATGATGTGAAATAAAGAAGAGGGAGCCCTGAGCAAATGATCTCTTTTTTTTTGTTTGCTTTTTGGAGGGAGGACGGCAGGGCAATTGGGGTTAAGTGACTTGCCCAAGGTCACATGGCTAGTAAGTGTTAAGTGTCTGAGGCCACACTTGAACTCAGGTCCTCCTGACTCCAGGGCTGGTGCTCTATTCACTGCACTACCTAGCTACCCCATGACCTCTTTTTTTTCAGTAAAATGTAAGGCAACGTTTTCAGTTTAGAGGGTGGGAACAGGGGGAGCCATGGGAGGTTTGAGAGAGATTAAAAAGGTTTGGAAGAGCTTCTGTGGTGAGCAGGATAGTGAGGGAGGTATGAAAAGATTTCCTAGCAGCAGTGAAGATCCAGATGAGGTTACATTACATAGATCTGTAGTGGACCCGTTTAGGATAGTTGCATGATTTTTTTTTTCCATTCAACTGCATATGTCTAGGAGCAAAGGCAACAGGTGGTGGGAATAATCCAAAACTGAGGGTTGGCAGAGAATATTTGGTGATATGATAAAGGGGTAAAGTATTCAAGACAAAAGGACAATGTAAAGTTGGACTGATTCACCAAGGAATCAAGATGGGAAAAAGGAGAGTGTATGACTAGTGTAGGGGTGATAACCCAGGAGGCAACTGACAGTTTGAGGGATTGGAGAGTATGGATGAGGGTGTAAATGAGGAGCAAAGTTTAGTATTAGGAGGAAAAGGGAAGGATGGAAATCCAAGAGATTGTGATCCAATAAGGGAATTTCAGAATTGATGAACATGGAGATAGTTTATTTATTATTGGTAATACCAAGATCAAGGATATCACCATCTCCCTGTATGGTTAAGGTGGAAAGGAATTGTAAGTCATGGGAAATGAATAAGAGAAGGAACTGTGAGGGTGTTTGAGGGAGTATCAGTATTTATGATGAAGTCCCCTAGGAGGGAGGGCAAGAGTTGGTGGTCCCAATCAATGCTGACTCACCAAAGATTCTCATCAGGTACAGATGTGCTGGATCCACAGTGTCCATCTTCCTGCTGACACCTTAGGGAACTTCAGATTCATCCATAATACAGCCAAAATGTGAAAATGACTCATTCAGCTCACAGCAGCCTAGCTAGTGAATAGGATACAGACTTGTCTTTTGTAAATGTATTTAATAAAGTGGCTGAAATACAATTGTGACTTGAGATTCAAGAAAGACATGCTACATCTTTTGTACTTGTTCATCCTTCATTTAAAAAAATATTTTAAACTCAAACACTGGAACACAAATACAGAAGAGAAAAGAAACAAAAACATACCATAAACTTAAATATTGGAACTTAAATACAATGTAAGAAAGGGGAAAAACATGTTATGTGCACAGCAGAACATAAGAGAGGATTCAAAATATGTAGCAATAAATTTTCACTTCAAGAAAACCTGTATGATACTTATATTGAGAGCTGCCCATCTTTGCTTCCTTACAAGTTTTCTTTTGTTCTCTTCTATGCACTTTTTTACTTCCCCTCCCTCCCCCAATTGTGCCAAGGCTATAATTAAGTGAAGATATATTTCTCTATAACTATGAATATATATATATGCCATATACATATATACACACGTATATAAACGTATACTTTCCCAAACATGTTTTTATCTTTGTTTTTATGTTTGTGCATATCTTTTGTTTCCTATCCCTCCTGCCTCCTCTACTTTACTGTTACCCGCTACCTTGACCTCTTATTTCTTGCCTACCCCACTCCAAGGATCCCTCCCCTATCCTCCCATTCTCACGAATCTAAACACCCTTCTATAATCCCCTCTATATTTCCTCACCCTCCCCTCTAGAGATTCCTCCCTTATCCTCCCATTCCTATTTATCTATCACTGTTCTGTACCCCTCTTGTACCTATTCCCTCACCTTCCACTCTAAAGATCCCTCCCTTGTCCTTTCCCTCCCTATTCCCTTGCCATTTTATTTTTTCTTATTTTAGAAGACTATTATACTCATATATATATATATATATATATATGTATTGTTCCATCTTATACCCATTTCTAATGAAAGTAGGTTACCAGAACTATCAGTCTGCCTCCCCCATCTAATTCCTCTGTATTGATTCTTCTTCTTGCACCTCATTTGTATAAAATAATTACTCTTTTAGGCTGTTCCTAAATGGTTTTACTTTTAAAATTCATATCATATTCAGGTTTACCCCAACCTTTCTTATGAACTACGCAATTATTAATAAGAATCCTAGACATATGCTTTACATTTTACATACATAAATAGTAAATGATCTGTCCTTATTGAATCCCTTCTAATCAGTCTTTGGTATGTACCTTATGTTTCTCTTGGCTCTTATATGTCAAATCTTCTATTAAATTCATGTTTTGTTTTTTTAAACAAAATCTTGAAAGTCTGAGAATTTATCAAACATCCATTTTTTTCCATTCAGTATTATGCTTAACTTTGTTGGGTGTGATATTTTCGGCCAGAGTCTCAGCTTTTTTGCTCTTCAATATATAGTGTTCCAAGATCTGTGGTTCTTTACTGTCTCTGTTGCTAAGTCTTGTATGGTTCTAAATTGTGGCACCATCATATTTAAGTTGTTTTACTCTCATTGCTTTTAATATTTTATCCTTGAGGTGGGGGGTTTTAGAATTTGACTATAATATTCCTATGAGTTTTCCTAATAGGATCTCTTTTAAGTGGTGATTAAGTGATTTTTTTTCCTATTTCTACTTTCCCCCTTGTTCTAATGCTTTAGAACATTTTTCTTTAATTATTTCTTGTATTGTTGTATCAAAATTCTTTTTTTGATTATAGCTTTCAGTTAGTCTGATTACCTTTATGTTTTCTTGATCTTCTCTAGATCTGTCGTTTTTCTGATATTTCACTTTCTCTTTCATTTTTTCTTTATTTATGTTTTGTTTAAGTATTTCTTGATCTCTTATAATTTCACTGGCTTCACCTTGCCCAATTCTAATTTTCAAGGTGTCATTTTCTGCCTTAAGATTCTGGATCTCCTTTTCTTATTAGTTGGCTCTCCTTTCAAAGTATTCTTGTTTTTCTTGGATTATTCTTATTTATTTATTTTTAGTTTTCCATCTCTGTCATTTGATTTTTAAAGTCTTTCGAAAGATCTTCTATGAATTCTTTTTGGGCAGGTGACCATTTGACATTACTCTTTGGGATAGAAGGGGCTTTCTTTTTGCTTGAATATCCTCCCATGAAGATGAACCCCAGTCTTCTCTATTCCCACAATAGCTTTCTATGGTTGGATTCTTTCCCCTTTGCCAGTACATTTTTCATGGTAATAGCTTAATTTTTGTAATCACCTTTAGTCCTGGGGTATGGGAGATGGTGTCTCTTGCCCCAGAGCTTCAGTTCTCCCCTCTATCCTGGAACCAAAGTGAAACCTCCAACTTTGTATAAGTGCTCACCACCAGGGGCTTTCTGCTTCACTGCTTCTGCACTCATTGGGCATGTGCTGGTTCCTTCTCACCACTACTGCTCTTCACAGTACAGCTGACTCTGGTGTTCCTTGTCAGCAGAGGTTCCCTTGATCTTCTTGGGCTCAGACACCCGACTTCCCTCACTATCCTGGGGGTAAAAGTTCCTGTGACTGGGGCTGAGGCAGCATCCCAAACCAACTGACCCCAGGGCTTGCCATGTGTAGTTAAAGCAAACCCTAACCTGGAGGCATTTACTCTTCACAAGGACCAAAACTGGTCCTGGGATTTTTCTTCTGATCTTCTCAGATTGTCTCAGGCAGAGCCGTGTTGTGCCCCTATTATTGTTTTTTATTACTTGTACTTGTATTACTTGTACTTGTATTACTTGTACCCTAAGGTACTATTTTATCTCTTTTGTGGGGGAAAATCTTGAGAGTTTGGAATTTTCTGACCTACTCTACCATCTTCCCAGAATCCTTTATCATCCTTCATTTTTGAAGAGGACCAATGATATCACAGGTGGTGTCTTGACTTGCATGTGAATTGGATTCGTGAGGCAGAGTTGCACAAAGTCATCAGCTCACTCTTTCTTCCTGAGTTATTGAATTCCAATGGTAAGAAAAAAGTCAAGATGACTGACGATAGTCCAGGATGCAGAGGAAAACCCTGGCTTCTTCTATGTCTGACCAAAGTCTAAGTGCTCCATAGTTCCTGCTTCAACTGCCTTCATGAGTGTTAGAACACATTGTTCTCATCTGCTGGAGAAATAAATATTCATGTGCTTGCATTAGACGTTCTCCTTACTCACTGAAGGTTTGAGGCCTGTTCCAGTTACCCTTAACCTGATTTAGCCCTTCTACCAGTGTGACTGCTATGTATGCTACATCTTCTTGGAGCCACAGGTGAGGGTCAGGTGAAGGTGGAAGCCAAAAGTGGATGAGCAGCCCTGAAAAGGGTTTGGCAAGCCCTCACACCAAAAGTGCTGGTCTTCCTGAAAGCCCTCTATCATGAGATCCTAGAAGTACATGTGGAAAGGACCAAAGAACAACTGTTTGTGGGGCTCTAGGGCCTAGGGCAGACAGAGTGAAGAGTGGTAGCAGAGAAAGGAGGTTTTTTACTTAGGCAACCAGTTCATCGTACCACACTCCCTGGTCACATCTTATGTACTGCATTCAATTCTGGAGGCGACATTTTAGAAAGGACATTGATAAGTTGAAGAATAGCCAGAGGAGGAAGGATAACCAAGAAAGTGAAGGGCTTTTAGGTCATACTGTATATGGACCAGTTGAAGGAACTGAGAAGGGAAGACTCTGGGGGCCTGGGGTGGGGGAAGCATAGGAACAGAAACGTCGAATTGGAAGAGATCTCAGACATCATCTATTTTCCTCATTTTTGAGATGAGGAAACTGAGGCCCAGAGAGAGAGGGATTGCTCCTTGCCCAAGGTCATACAAATGGCAAATCAGCAGAGTCAGGATTTGAACCTTGGTTCTCTGTTTCCAAATCCAGCCCTATCTCCTCTACTCTCTGCAGGTGTGACATAACAGCTGTCTTCAAGGATAGAAAAGTTGTCATGAAGAAGGATTTGACTTGTTCTGCCTGCTCCCAGAGGATAGAATTAGGGTGCTGTAGCAGACAGGCAGATTTAGGCTTCCTAAAGAAAAGCTTCCTAACACTTAGGATTATGTGAAAGCAGAATGCATTGCTTCAGGAAGTAGTGGTTTCCTCTTCACTGGGAGGTCTTCAAGCAAAGACTGAATGACCATTTGCCAGGTGTATTATAGAGGAATTCAGGTGTGGGTTAGCCCTCAGGTATCTTAGTTCCCCCCCCCCCCAATTCTGAGATGCTATGATTCTATATAACTTATGAAGAAAAGAAACACACAGCTGCGATGACATAACTGAATCTGTTTTCAGAGCCAACACATTTATTGTAGATAATCTGAATCAGATTTAGGATGTGACTAGTATCATAATTGTAAAAGCTCATTAAACTGGTGTTTCAAAGCAGTTATACTCTTCAAGTTACTGAAAATGAAAAAAAAATTTTAATTTCAACTTATTTTGGTGACTCAAATTCTGATAACAATAAGTGATCTATTATGCTAAGAGAAGCTAGCTAAGGAATGTTAGTAACATATCTTGTTGGAGTGAAGTGTCCAGAGATTGTGAAATCATGTTTGGTGATCCTGATGGAAATATTTCACTTTTTTTAAAAACCAAAACATGTAGTGCTATGTGTAATTGTGGTAAGTGCTGTGAGCAAAAGAAGAAAGACACAAAATAAGCAATCTTGTTAGGGAAACATGATTTGTTTATAAGATATAGTTAGGGGCGACTAGGTGGCACAGTGAATATAGCTCTAGCCCTGGAGTCAGGAGGACCTGAGTTCAAATCTGGCCTCAGATACTTAATTCTTACTAGCCATGTGACCTTGGGCAAGTCACTTAACCCCAATTGCCCTGCCTTCCCCCTCCAAAAAGCAAATATATATATAATTAAAAGAACAATACAGCATGGGATTGGACTAATTATGTGATGATGTGTAAGTCACTAACCTCAACAGACTTTCATAAAATTAAGGAATTGGATTCCTAAGGTCCATTCCAACTTTATCACCTAATTGCTAAACTGAAAGAGCAGTTTAGTTAGAAGAGAGGGAAATGTGAATTGGGATTGTCCAAGAAGTCTTCACAGATGAGATAGAATGAGCTGAGTTCATGAGTTGGATCAGTAGAGAAGAAGGAAAGTATTCTAGCAGAATGAGCAAAGATACCATGGTACAAGAAGAGAAGGACCTGATTAGAGCTTAGAAGTAATAAAGTATGTTAAAAGTTGTGGGAAATACAATTAAATAGAGCCAAATTTTGGAGGGTCTTGAGTGCTAGATGGATGGAGCCATGATATAGGGAGAGGTAATCAGTATCTTCATTCTTCATCCTGGGTACCAGCATCCATGGGATTCACTTCCTCTCTAAGGAGATTCTCCAAGAAACTGACCTCAAGTTTCACTGTCCTCTACTAGCTCTCATTGCCCTCATATTCTTTGCCTAGACCCAAGCCACCATCCCCAAGTTTTCGTTGCTATTGTACCCCTCTCCTGGGGCTACTTTACCTTACATTTTCCCATCCTCACTGCTTGGGAGGTCAAGGTTCATGGACTGAACAATTTGAGAAAATAGGTCTCCTCTCTCTCCTGGTCTGACTACTTCCAACCTGAATGGACCATTTGCTGTAGGTGGGCCTTCCTCTCCCCAGCTGAATTTGGTCCAACTCTAAGAATCCATGGCTCTGACTCTGAAAGTTTGGTTTTGAATGAAAGGTAATAGGGAGGTGTAGTATGATCCTGAACATCATTATTCTGCTAACTCTTGCTTTAGGAAAGCTCTTGAAACTAGAATTGATAATATTGGGGTATTGGGAACTTATCTGTATGGTCTCCTCCAAGCCACACTAATTTGACAGAAAATCAGTAGTTTCTCAGTGAAAAAGTCAAGGTTCTCCATGGAAGGCTGGAAAATCTCTTTCTCTGGACTTCACTTTACCCCAAATGCTGGTAGACCTCAAAGAACTGTCCGCTTGTCTGCTTAGGGATGATCTTGCACAAATGTAGACAAATCGTCAGACCACTGACTTCCAGACTGGTCTGCAGATTCAAGCACTACTTTCTTAAACTTAACTTTTTTATTTTGTTATTGGATGGACTTTCCATACTAGTTGTTCTTTTCACTCCCTTAAGTGTTGAAACCCTCATTTCCTGCTTCCATTTGTGAGAACAATAATGTTGTCAGCCAAACATTTTCTCTGTCCTTCCTTCCCTCTCTGTTGTGTGGAAAATGTGAGATTCTCATATACACAATTCCTTTTTTCTTACCCCCTCAGTCACTTAATCATAAGTCAGTCTCCTGAGGGTAGAGGTCTCATGACCCTTTTTTTCCCACTACTGAGCCAAGAGAAGGATAACACATTAGTTTCTGTTTAACCCTTGATTTGAATGTGAATAGGACAACCAGCTGAGGAACATGGCCTAAGTTAACTCTCCACTTTACCATGGCCTGTCAGGATTTCCCTTAAGCCTGCTATAGACCTGAAGGAAAAAAAAATTCAGTCTTTCCTTTTTTATTCTGAAATATTCAAGTCCCCTCAAAGCTCAGGAAATGTAGATTTTTTTTTCCTTTGGTTTCCATTTTTAAGATTTGGCTTTATTTTCGATATCAAGTCTTAGCATGAGGAGAGCCAGTGATGAAATTCTGTTCCCCCTTGTGGTATCTCAGTGACGAAAACAAAAGAATACCCAGTTCCTCTTTTGTCTAAATTCCCTTTCCTTCCCCTTGCAGGTTTTTCCTCCTCCACCTTTAATTAGACTGCTTCATATGCTGGCTTTGCTTTTCTATGTTACTGTGAGGCAGCATGGGATGGAAAGAACACTGGATTGTGAGTCAGGGACTTGGGGTTCAAATGTCAGCCCTGTTTCTTAATTCTAGAGCCTTTTCTCTATAGATTATTTTTTTTTCTGTAAATAAAATTTTTTGTATATATTTGTTTGTTGTCTCTCTCCATTAAATTGTAAGCTCCTTGCGGGCAGGGACTCTCTCTTTTTGTATCTCCAACGGTGCCTGGTACATAGTAGGTGCTGTTGCTGTTTATTATTTAGTTGTTTCTTATAACCTGTGTCATGTTAAGCAAGTCACTTAATATTTTAGGGTGTCACTGTCTTTATCTTTTTTTTTTTTGCTTTTTTGGGAGGACAATTGGGGTTAAGTGACTTGCCCAAGGTCACATGGTAAGTTTTTGTGTTAAGTGTCTGAGGCCAGATTTGAACTCAGGTCCTCCTGACTCCAGGGCTAGTGCTGTATTCACTGCACCACCTAGCCACCCCCTGTCTTTATCTTTAGAAGGACAAAGTTTTACTAGAAGGTCTTTAAGGTTTCTTTCAACTCTAAATTGGTCCTAACACCCTATGACTGAAAGGAGGACTTGAGGACCTCAGGATTAAAATTCCTTCTAGAAAAAGGAGCCCAAGATCCTTTAGGAAAAATTGGGCAAGATCTGCTGACATATTTAAGAATGAAAAAAAGATATATAGAAGGTTGGGGGGAGATACTGACAGATCTTGCTAAAAGAGGGTATTCACATTGGCTTGGCTATTATCTTTTCAGACATCTTGAGAATCGGACAGAAGCTTTATTATTATCTTTCCATATATTATCTTTCCATGATAATGTAACAGGTCAAAATATCTTTACTCTTGGGATTTTTACATAAGTGAGAATTTAACAGATTTGAGTTAGATTGTTTGAAATTCAACTGAATCAGGTGACTCTTATGTCTTGAGTGACCAAAACTCAAATACACCATTACAGCATACAGAGGTTAGACCCATTGTATTTTATGCCTGAATAAAGTACACATGGGGGTAATGCTACTGGGGGAAGTGGGGAGAGAGAGGAAGGAAAGTCCAATCTAGGAAAGTTGGGGGGAACAAAATGGAGGGTTGTTTGTGTGCAGATACAGGAAAACCAATCATCAAGGGAGTGATTGAGACCAAGTATGTAGTTTTCCTGGGCAAATGGAAATATAAGATCTCTGGTTTTAAGAGATACAGAAGCAAAGAGGAAAGAAGGTAGAAACTATTCTATTTTATTCAATTAAAAATGACTTATGGAGGTAGTGAGGGCAATAGATAGAGTATTGGCCCTGGAGTCAAGAGGACCTGAGTTCAAATTCATCCTCAGACACTTGACACTTCTTAGCTGTATGACAATGGTCAAGTCACTTAACCCCTATTGCCCAAGCACCCACTATATGCAATGGATTCTACTAGATCATAGGGACATGAAGATAAAAATTAAATAGTCTCTCCCATCAAGGAGCTTAAATTCTATTGGGGTGGGGGCAGCCAGGTAGCACAGTGAGTAGCACCGGCCCCAGTGTCGGGATGACCTGGGGATCAAATCCAGGCTCAGATACTTAGCACCACACCCAGAAATAACTGGCTGTGTAACCTTCGGCAAGTTACTTAACCCCAATTGCTTAAAAAAAAATTCTATTGGGGACATACAACATCAGATTATAGGATCCTAGGGTTAGAATACATTAGAGACATCTGGTCCAACCTCCTTATATTATAGATGAGAAGACTAAGGTACAGAGAGGTTAAGTGACTTGCTTAGTTGTCACACAGACAAGTGATAGATGGGATTCTAATCCCAGTCCTGTAATTCTGAATCCAATACCCTTTCCACTATAACATGCTGGACCTGTAAAAAAGAAAAGTTAATATAAAATATAAAGAAAGCAGTATTCCCCCTTCCCCAACTTGCATTCACATTGGCAACATGGTTCCTCAGAGGAATTTGATCAAGATTTAAGGAATATTCTGTGGGCACTCATTACTTCTCCTACTATAGCTTATGAGCCCCCACTGGTGTCTTTTCTATGAACAATTAGATGTTAGAACAATTAGTTCCAAGTAAGCATGTAATAGGATGGCATTCTAAAAACAATAGCTACAAAACATTCCCCCCATAAAACTTGGTTAACTCTTCCACAAATACAAATAGAGAATATATGTGGTCAAATCTTCTCCCTGCTTGTATGGGCACTGCTGAGCCTTAAAGTTTCTAAAATTTAAACTTAACAAATAAAATAAGCATTTACATATAAAGGTAGTACAGAAAAAGGAAACTATGAATCTCTATTATCTGTACTTTTTCTTTTAAGATAATAAAGTCAACATTTACATTTCTTTTTCTTTTTTTTTTTTTTTTTAAAGCAATCAGGGTTAAGTAACTTGCTCAAGGTTACACGGCCAGGTGTTTCTGGGTGGGTGCTAAGTGTCTGAGCCTGGATTTCAACATATACATTTCAAAGGTGTCCTGATTGCTTGTGTTTCTTTATGGCCTTCATTCTATTTTCTTCTGTTCATTAAAATACAAACATAAAACTTCAAGGATCCTCTTTTCTTTCTTTTCTTTTGACAATCCAATATCTAACTTTTTCATCTCCCTCAACTGCCTACCCCAACTGAAAAACAAACAAACCAAAAAACAAAGCCAAAACCCTTGTAATAGATAAATGTAGTTGGGTAGAAAAAAAATCCCACATCGACCATATCAAAAAATGTATGTTTTATTCTGGACATCAAGTCTATCATCTTTCTTACTAGGATGTGGGTAGCAAGCTTCGTCATCGGTTTTCTGGAATCATGGATGATAATTCTACTGAGCAAAGTTCTTAAGTTCTTTCAAAATTGTGTTTCTTTGTAATTTGTGGTTTTTGTATAAATTTTTATTTTGTATAAATTGTTCTCTGGGTTCTGCTCACTTCTTTCCACGTCTCTCTGAAACTACAGTTACTATATATACATATATAGAATTATAAAGTGTGTAGTATATGTTATTATATTATATATTATTATATAGTAATTATATAGTATATATAGCATTCTACTAGTATAAATAGTATACTAGCATAGCATCTATATGATGTATATATACTAATCATATGTGTGTATATTTGCAAGGATATTTATATAAACATATATAGAGAGACACATACATAGTCCATATTCATACTATGCTGTTACACCTTCTTTGCTATAATTTAATATTTTTGTTCATTGTTAGTTTTTGAGGAGGACCAATGATATCATGGGATGATGTCTTGCATCACTCATGAATTGGATTAAAGTGAGGCAGAGTTGCACAAAATTGTCACCCTCACTCTCTTTCCCAGAGTCATTAAAGTTCAGTCAAGAAGCCTGGTGACAGCCTGGGATGCTGTGGATGACCTTGACGTCTGCAATGTATGACCAGGCTCTATGCATTCCACAGCACCCACTTCCACTTTCTTCATAGACATTGGAACAAATTGTTCTTATCTACCCATTCTGTGGGGGGTCAGTCTTCACACACTTGGGGTAGACACCCTGCTAACTCACTGACAGATTTAAAGCCTGTTGGTTACCTCCACCTACCACATCTGCTGAGACAGTGTTACCAGGGTTTGACTGGAGCCACAGGTGAAAGCTGGGTGAAGGTTGACACCAGAAGTGAATTAAAAGAGCTTGGCAAATCCTCACACCGGAGGTGCTAGGGGTGATTCAGCAGATAGAGTGCAAGGCCCGCAATCACGAAGAGTTCAGTTCAACTCTGACCTCAGACACTTGCTAGCTGTGTGACCCTTGGCGAGTCACTTAACCCTGTTTGCCTCAGTTTCTTCATCTGTAAAATGAACTAGAGAAGAAAATGGCAAACTGCTCCAGTATCTTTGCCAAGAAAACCTCAAATGACACAACTGAACAACAACAAAGCAGTGTTAATATTTTCGTACAAACTTCCTTTTCTTAACAATACAGACATCCTCCTCTCCCCCAATACCTGGGCCATAATCACCTCCTGTACCACCTCTAAACTGTGAGAATGAAAATTCCCACTAAGCTCCAAGTCCAAGGCTCCTGGCTCCCCAACCTTGGGCTTAAGTCCAAGACACCTTGGTTTCTTCTTACGGCTTCTCTGCTGCATCCGGCTGGCTACACATCTAGTCTGGAAACCTGCCTCTAGGCCTTCATAGCTCCAGCTCCCTCCTTCTTAACTTCCCTTCTCCATGCATATCTTAGTGTATTTCACTCTTGAATCTAATTTTTTTTTCACTCCAAACTCTATGTGTGTGTAAATGTTTGTTTATTTTCAGCCCTCCACTGTCCAGTTCGGATGAAAATGAGATTCATTGGTCCCACCAATCCTTGCTCCATGTTTGTATACTTTTCATCATATTTACCCAATTATGTGAAATAGGACGTTTCCTCCCCTACTTTCTTCCTCCCCCTTCCCCAACCCCACAGGACAGTTATCCCTTCAGTATTGTGATTTTCTCTGTCACAGTTTCGATATATAGTGTGTCAACATAAGAAATTAAATGGGAATTTCTTGGGAGTTTTCCAGAAGCCACAGACAAGTGAAGGCCAGCAGATGACACAGAAAACAATTAGAAACTTAGAAATGCATTATGTATTACACACACACACACAATATCAATGTATTTGATCTTTTAATACCATAATAATTCATACTTCTTCTCTGGTCCAAAGGAAGGGCCAGGTCCTAACCCCTGAGGTGGGGAAGGGATAGTGGTGTACTCTTTCTGCTTCCCCTTTTCTTTTCTTAAGACTATCAAAACCAGAACAAAATCACTACAGAGCCATTGCTTGACCTATTTAAATTACTCTATGATCATTCAAGACATTGGGGTTCTGAAGGACACTCTCTTGTAAGAACGTACGTACATCATCATCCTGTAGTCCCTTCCAAATGTCAAAGGTGTTTATCCTTCTAGTTTTCTCTTTATTCCTGTGTTAGCATTTCAAAGTTTCTACTCAGCTCCAGACTTTTCTTCAAGAATGGTTAAAAGTCCTCTATTACATTAAAGATCAATCCCCCCCCATGTTTAGATTATACACAGTTTATACAGTTATATACAGATTATACAGTTTTAAAGGAAATTATTCTTAGTTATAAGCCTTCCACCCCCTCTACCTTCTTGCCTTTGAGGAGGGTTCAAAGCCTTTGCTTGTTTCACTCCCACTTGCCTTTGTACTATCCTCACTTATCAGTTTAAAGAGGGAGAGATGGATGTCTATCTTAATAGACAGTTACATGATACAGTAGAGTATTGGGCTTGGAGTCAGGAAGGCCTGAATTCAAATTGGCCTCAGATACTTACTAGCTGTGTGATCCTGGGAAGTCACTTAACATCTATCTGCCTCAGTTTCCTCAACTGTAAAATGGGACCAAAAATTTAGCACTGACCTCCCACGGTCGTTGTAAGGATCAAATATAATAATAATTTTAAAGTGCCTAGCACAGTACCTGGAACATAGTAGGTGCTTAATAAATGCTCATTCCCCCTCCATGTGGACAGGAATGGGTGGTGATAGAGAATAAAAGTGGGTAGGAAGGGTGTTGAATCTTTCTCACCTTCAAGGCCACTGCCATCCTGGAACTGCCAGGCATGACCTAAAGAGAACCAGCTTACAAAGAAGAATTAGTTAAAATAGGAAGCTAAGTTTCTCCTCCCTTTCAGAATCAAGCTCCTGGAAAAAAACTGTCTATGCTCTCTCTACTTCCACTTCCACTCCTCCCACTCACTTTTCACGCCCTTGCACCCTGGCTTCTGACCTCACCACTGTACTGAAACTGTCCTCTTCAAAATAAGGATCTCTTAATTGCTAAATTCAGTAGCTTTTCCTTCTTGATTTCCCTATAGCCTTTGACACTCATGGCCACCTTTTCCTCCCCCAAATTTTCCTCCCTCAGATTGTGACACTGCTCTCTTGGTTTTCCTTCCAGCTATCTATCCACTCCTCAATCCCCTTGGCTGGATCAGCGTTCCTGTCCCTTCTCCTAACCTTTGGATGTCTCCCAAGGCTCTGACCTGGGCCCTCTTTTCTTCTCCTTTTAAGCCCTCTGAGTTTTTGGTGATATCAGTCATTTCATGGATTCAGTCTTTATCTTTATAGAAGACTCCCAAATCTAAACATCAGTCCTAATCTCTCCTATTTCCTATTCATCTATAGTCTTTTGGACATCGCTTCCTAGATCTTTCAGGCCTTTGCTATTATTAATTTCTTACTCTAAAGAAAAAACTGGGAAGAAGATGAGGAAGACAGAGAAGAGAGGAAACAGAGAAGAAATGCTCATTAAGAGGAGAACCAGGAGAAAATGGCATTTCTAAATCCAAGGGAATATTGAGTATCAAGAATGAAGGGGATGGTCAATAGTCTCAAATGCTGAAGAAAAGTCAATAGGAATGAGGATTTTTAAAAAGTCCATGGAATATGTTTAATTAACCAAAGAAACAGAAGAAATCATTGAAGGTAAAGTTGAGAAGATTAATTATATATGGAAAAAGAAATTTGTGCAACAAAAGGCAATACTTTTAAAAATTTTTGTTGTTTTCTGTTTCTTATATCACCATGGTATCCCATGTATCTCTCATTTGCCCTTTTCCCCCTCTCCAACAGCCATCACATATCACAAATAATAATTTTTTTTAGTGAAAGAGGAAGAAAAAGTCAGCACAATTGATCAATATATTGAAAAAGTCCAAAAATATGTGCAATGTAACACCTGTGAACCTCTCGTCTCCACAGTAGGGTAGGTTAGGGGTGTCTTCTCACAGATCTTCATTTGAGTCCAACTTGATCTTTATAGTTTTATTTTATTTGTTTTTAATTTTTTGATGTGTTGTCCTTTCCATTTCCATTGTTATTGTTACTGTGCATATTGTTTTCTTCGCTATGCTTACTTCACTTTATATCAGTTTCTACTCTGAATTCATTATACACATTGCTTCCTACAGCATAATAGCATTCCATTCCATTCATATGACACAATTTGTTTAGCTATTCCACAGTTGATGTATGTTTATTTTGTTTTCAATTCTTAGCTATCACAAAAAGTGCTGCTATAAATAATTTGGAGCATGTGGGAACATTTTCCCTTATTGATAGTGTCCTTGGGGTATAAGACTAGTAATGGGCAGTCCACTATCTGGTTCAAAGGGACAAAAGTGACATTTTAGTCACTTTATTTGCATAGTTTCAAATAACTTTCCAAAATGATTGTACCATTTCATAACTACACAACCTCTCTTTGTGCCCCTCTTCTCTCAACCACTCCAATATTGGCAATTGCCGTTTTTTGCTCATTTTTGCAAATTTGCAGGGTATGAGATAAAAGCTCAGAGTTGTTTTGATTTTCATTCCTCTCATTGTTAGTGATTTGGAGCATTATTTCATGTGTCTGTGAATACTTTGTAATTCTTTTGAGAACTGTTTGTCCACATCTTTTGACCATTTATATCTATTGGATGATGACAGCTATTACTCTTATTTATGAATTGTTTATGTCTATTGGATACCAAACCTTTATCAGAGAAATTTGATACAGATTTTTTTTCCTATTCAGTCACTTCCCTTCTTAATCTACATGCATTAGTGCTGTCTGTGAGTTTTTCAATTTCAAGTAATCAAAATTATTTTAGCTTTTATAATTATGTCTTTCTATTTTTTGCTTAAGACTACATATCTTACCTATAGCTGTGAAAGGTACCTGATTGATTTCTCTTCTAATTTTCTTTGTAGTATGATCTTTTATGTTAAGGTAATGCATCATTCTGGAGTGAAGTGTGAGGTGTTGGTTGAAGCCTCATTTCTTCCAGACTACTTTCCAGTTTACTCATCAGTTTTTTGTCAGATTGGAAGTTCTTCTCCAGGTAATGTATGTTTTCTACTTTATCAAATGCTGGGGTATTGAGTTTTATTGTTTCCAAATCTCCCTTGTCTAATCTCTTCTACTGATTTATCTATTATTATCATTATTATTGTTTGCTTTTTGGAAGGGCAGTTGGGGTTAAGTGACTTTCCCAAAGTCACACGGCCAGTTTTTTTTTTTGCGCGTTTTAAGTGTCTGAGGCCACATTTGAACTCAGGTTCTCCTGACTCCAGGGCTGGTGCTCTATTCACTGTGCCACCTAGCCACCCCTGATTTATCTCTTCTTTAATCAATACCAGATGGTTTTGGATGACTGCTGCTTTATAATATTGGAGAAAAAAAATGGAAAATTACTCTAGTATCTTTGCCAAGAAAACCTCAAATAGTGTCATGAAGATTCAGATATGACTGAAAC
This sequence comes from Petaurus breviceps papuanus, assembly GCF_028583685.1. Taxonomy (NCBI): domain Eukaryota; kingdom Metazoa; phylum Chordata; class Mammalia; order Diprotodontia; family Petauridae; genus Petaurus; species Petaurus breviceps. Next base: position 15,915,242 of record NW_027187374.1, read on the forward strand.
TGTTCAACAAGTTTTATGATAGAGTTTGAGGTCTGAAAATGCTATTCCCTCCTTTCCTTACTTCCTTTTACAATTTCCCTTGATATTCTAGATTTTCTTGTTTACCAAGTGAATTTTGTTATTATTTAATCAAGCACTGTAAAACATTCTTTTGGTAATTTGATGAGTATAGCATTAAAAAGATGAATCAGCTTTAGCTGCATCGTCATTTTTATTATATTGAATGGCTTAGTCAGAAGAACTGAATATTCCTCCAAGAATTTAGATTGTTCTTTAATTCTTTGAAGAAGAGTTTGTAATTGAATCTATCTAAGTCTTTTCAGTGTTTTGTGAGGTTGGTCCCCAGATAGTTTATGCGTTTTGCAATTATTTGGAATAGGATTTCCCTTTCTATTATTTTCCCTTCCTATTATTGTTTCTCATGTTATTTTTATATAGAAATGCTATTGATTTTTGAGATTTTATTTTATAGCCTACAACTTTGCTGAAGCTACTAATAAAAACACTATCTTTAAAATTTTAAGAAAGAAAGAAATATAAGGAGGGCATGTTTGAAGTAAATATATCAAATATAGGTCTCACACGAGAACACATAAGTAACTAATACATATTCTTAATACTACTAATTCATGCTGCCCAGTGACACAGTGGTCAAAGGACATAGACAATTTCTGAAAGAGAAAGTATGAATCTAATCACATGAAAAGATAATCAAATGCATTGATAATCAAAGAAATTCCAATCAAGCAGACCTTAGATACCACCTTATACTCACAAGAATGGCAAAAATATAAAAAAATTATAGAATAAAGTCCAGTGTTGTTAAGGCTATAGGGAAACAAGGCTAAGCAGAACTGCAGACTGTTTGAAACATCTGAAGAGCGAGATGATGCTGTACAGTGTGTTCTAAAACTAGTCTTACTTTTTTACTCAGGCATTCTAGTGTTAGAATTCCATTCCCAAAAAGACATAATAAAAAGTAGAGTGGGGTATGGGAAGGACCAATCTGTAAACCAAAATTACATCTGCTCTGTATATGATAGTATAAAAAAAGAAAAACAACCTGTTTCTCCAACAATTAGAGAAAGACTGAATAAATTAATATACAGACATAAAGAAGAGGAGCATGGGGGAATGAACAAGCCACAATATATTACAAATGAGAAACATGAAGATATATGAAGGATATCATCAAAGAAAGTTATGATCAAAAGGGAAAGAGGGTTGATTATATGATGAGGGCAGCAGATAGCTAACATGTATGTGTGTATATCTATCTATCTATCTCATGCTCCACTGGTACCATCTTGCTACATCTCTCTCTTTCTCATCTCTCTCATCCATCCATCCATCCATCCATCCATCCATCCATCCATCCATCCATCCATCCATCCATCCATCCATCCATGTATCTATGTATCCATCTATCTATCATCTCTATCTATCTATCTATCTATCTATCTATCTATCTATCTATCTATCTATCTATCTATCTATCTATCTATCTATCTATCTATC
>NW_027187374.1:15916769-16004052 GCF_028583685.1 Petaurus breviceps papuanus
ATCTATCTATCTATCTATCTATCTATCTATCTATCTATCTATCTATCATCTGTAACTTGAGGGAGTCTCTCAGCATATTGAATTGGACTCCCTATGTTGTACTTATGAGAAATCTCAGACAAGAATTTCAGAGTTTACAATGTGTCTTTGAGGGGTGTTTGTATAAGGCAGAAAAAAGTTCACCTGTTGATAGGTGGGAAGAATAGGGATTTTCTCCCTCTTCTGGCCCTGACCCTTCTAACGTGGGCATCATGAGGCTTCTATAGCCACTACCCATCTCTGGTCACCAGGGGTGACTCACTCTCTAGTCACCACTTTCAGGTCCAGCCTTGAAGAGGAATTTCTCTGAGTCCATGTGGCTGCATGAACACCACAGTAACCCAGCCTCAGCCAGGCAGCCAGACTGCTAGTTTAAATTTGCAGGGGTTCTTGGTTTAGGGGAAAAATACCAGATCCATGCTTTCTTTATCTACTTTGGAAAGTTTATAAAATATATCAATCAATAAGAATTTATCTCATACAGCTCAGGAGCTCCTATCAGAACTCTGACAAATTCAGAGAGTTTTCTTTCTGCCCTTTACTCTCTTCCTATTTGTCTTTTTGTCTCTCTGTCTAACTGTCCCCGCACATGCTGCTGTCACTGTCTTCTTTCCTATTCATAGTAATGAATGTAACAGTGATTACTCTGGCCCTCTCTGCCTAACACCAGGCATTTGGCCCCTCCCCCAGGGTTCTCTGGGACCCTAAAGGGATCAGGGGTAACTAGTGTCTCCCTTTGTCTCAAGCCCCAATTTTGGCGATCTCTTAGCACCCCAGTTGCATTTAATCTCTTAATAGTCAAATTAGTTTTTATGGGAATGTTTACTTTAATATGTGAAGAGCGAACTTACATTCTCCCCAACATCAAGAGGGCATAACCCAACCCCCTTCCTCCCCTTACTCTATCTGACTCTATGGATGGGAAAAAGATTAGGTTCATAGCTTTACTCAATTCCTATAAAACACAATTCCATCAGATTCCAAACCAAAGGTGGCCTAGGCTTAAGCAACCATCTGATTGGTGCAGTGAATAGAACACTGGGCTTGGAACCAGGTAAGATTCATCTTCATGACTTCAAACTCTATCAAAGACACTTAATAACTTTGTGACCCTGGGCAAGTCACTTAACTTTGTTTGTCATCTGTAAAAATCAGTGGGAAACAGCCAACCACTCCCTTATCTTTGCCAAGAAAACACCAAATGTGATCACAAAGAGTTGGACATGACTCAACAGCAACCTAGGCTTAAGTCACAGGGATGTTTACTGCTCAGAGTTTCCCTGCTGAAGTGGCAGCAACATTTAGCCTGAAATCTTGGCTCCCAGGTTTCCATGGCTCTGGTTCCCAAGATTTCTGCACTGGGAGAGAGATTACATTACAGTCCTTTAATGTCCTTTTCAATTCTAACACTGTGTTTCTGAATAAGCTTATCCTTGAGAGAAAGTTCAAGTTAAAAAAAAAAAGAGACTAAACATGAATGGGCTTAATAGGTTTAGTCTTGGAAAGGTGGGAGAATCCTTTTTCTCTGAGGTAGAAAACCAGGATGAGAGAATTGATCTAGAGGGAGATATTTTGCAAAGGAGAGTATATGAATAAGTTTACATCAGATGACTTATCTCTGTGAACCAAGAGGCAAAGCAGTTGTTTCCAGTGAGAAAAGATAAAATTGGAGAATTAAGAATAGAGAACACCCAAAACTAGCCGTGTGACCTTGGGCAAGTCACTTAACCCCAATTGCCCTCCAAACAGAAAAAAAAGAATAGAGAACACCCACATTATACCATTACAATATATTCTGAGAATGCTTCTCCAATTAGTTTGTTAATTCAGTGGTGCCTACTAACTGCAAAGGAATGAACCAAGTATTGAAGGAGATGCAAAGACATGATTCCTGTCCTCAAGAAGTTTACATAGGGTGGCTGGGTGGCACAGTGAATAGAGCACTGGCCCTGGAGTCAGGAGAACCTGGGTTCAAATCTGACCTCAGACACTTAATACTTCTTTTTTTTTTTTGAGAGGGGAAAGTAGGGCAGTCGGGGTTAAGTGACTTGCCCAAGGTCATGTGGTCAGTTTTTTGTGTGTGTCTGTTAAGTGTCTGAAGCTGGATTTGAACTTAGGTCCTCCTGACTCCAGGGCCGGTACTCTATTCACTGTGCCACCTACCTAGCCGCCCCCACTTAACACTTACTAGCTGTGTGACCTTGGGTCAGTCACTTAACCGCAATTTCCATGCCCTCCCCCCTCCAAAAAGCCAAAAAAACCTTCACATAATGATTTTTTAAAATAGCTAGCATTTATATAGTGCTTTAAGGATGGCAACGTGCTTTACAAATATTACCTTATTTCATTCTCACAATAATCCTAGAAGTAAGAGTTATTATTATAGCTGTTTTACATGGAAGAAACTGAGGCAGATGGAGGTTAAGTGATCTGCCCAGGTTCACATAGTTAAATAAATTTGAGGCTATATTTGAACTCAAGTCTTCCTAGCTCCAGGGCCAGTGCTCGCCTATCTGCCTTAATAATTGGAGAGACAAGGTGCAAATAACTACAGTCAACTTTAGTCAAAGTTAACTTTAACATTTACACAAATAATTAAAATTAAAATAGCATATGATAAATGCACAATTTATTATATTACTATCTTCTCTGGACCAGATTTCATCTATGGGCATCTTCTACATGAGTAACTTAATGGGTTTGAATCAAATTCCTAGCATACAAATGTTTTAACACCGGTTGGGAATACCATCCATTTCTCCCACCTCATGTGTGTTGCTTTTAGCAGATGTGACATAAGATTACAGATCATAGACTCTTACATTTTGAACTGGAAGAGACTTTAGAGGTCATCTAACTCAATCCCTTATTTTGCAAATGAGGCATAAATAAATGCCTCACTCAGGGAAAAAAAAATGGCAAAGCTGGAATTTGATACCAGGTTGTCTGATTGCAAAGAAAGGTCTATTTCCACTTCACCATGCTGCCCCCGTTACAAAGATCTATTATCTAATTTAGCACTTTCTCTAAGTGGGAATTTCTGCAGTGGGTTTCCTTCAAATGGGGGAAAAGTTGTAGTGTAAGCCACCCAGAGGACAGGTCACATTATGCCCTCCCAAGCTATGCCCCAATGTCAGCATGGAAAAGTGATAATTGTCTTTCCTGCATGGGTCATCTTTGTGAAAACCAAAGTGCATCACATTACGAGGGGTAATACTTACATAGATTCTTACTCCATTTCTTGCCTGGCAAGTCCAGTTTTATTGAGAAGGATGAAGGCAAGAACACTTATTAAGCTGATCAGATCAAACAGTAGTCCTATGGATGTATCTCAGAAGTGGGATAACCAAGGCTCTTTGAGAACACTAAATAGCTTCTTAGTGTAGTGAAGAATGTTAGACTTGGAACCAGTTAAGATCCAGGCTTTAATCCTACCTCTGACATTTAGTAATTGGGGGATGACAACCTTTCTGAGCCTCACTTTCCTCATCTATAAAACAGAAATAACAGCTATCATACAAAGTGTTTGTGAGGCTCAAATGAGATTACATATATCTATTTCTATATCTTTGTAAGTTATAAAGTGTGATACAACATTAGCTCTTGATATAGCAATGCTTTTTAGGGAAAAAATATTTTTCTCAGTGAACAAAATTTTATTTTCCTTCCTCTCAATATTCATTGGAAAATATACATAATACACATATATGTGTATTATGTATATTTTTCAAGCAAAATAAATTCTCACATTGGCTATGTCAAAGAAATACAAGTCTAATTCTGCACCATACATCCATCATCTCCCTGTATAGCAATGCTTCTCAAGTGGATGAACAGAATTTGGAACTGTTGAAAGGGAAGAGGAGGGGACTTTTAAAGGGGTTTTGGAGAGTCAAGCTGAATGTTTTTTTAGTAAGAGCAGGGGCTGAGTCAGTTGATGATTGTTTGTTATGTGAAGATCACAGAGATGTATACCAAACCTTTTTTGCCCTTAAGGAGTTTATAGCCTAGTTATAGAGAAATATGATATTCATACCAAAAAATAAGAATTCGAAGAATAAGTGATTAAAAATAACTGACAGAACTTCATGACAACTCTGTAAGACAGGTACTATCATTATTATTGTCCCGATTTTATAAATGAAGAAATTTAGACTTGGAGAGATGGGGAGTTGTTTATGACCTTCCTGATTCCAGGTTCAGAGTACTAACCACGATGCTTCTCCAGGATGACTGACTGAGACAACAAAGGTCACAGGAATTCTAATTGGCATCAGGGCTTTAATCAAAGTGCCCAAATTGAGTCCCTTTGGCAGATATTCTCAGATCCAATTCCAGAACCATAACTAGCCTTTTCTACTTTGGTTTCATATTTTGGGACTTTCCCAGGAAGTCTGCTAGGCCCTCTGGGCACATGTCATGGGGAAACCCCAAAGAACATGAAAGTGGTTTATCCCAGGCTGGTGAAAGGAAAGAATGCCACCATACTAAGGTCAATGAACTGAGGGGGAAATCCTAAAACAAAGTCAGTATAGGCAAAGCATTACGAATCCAGGAGGTGGTGATACAAATTTCTTTATCAAATTTCATCCCTGTGGTAGAAGAAAAAGGAAAAACTGTATGGAAATAAGATACAGGAATGAAAGGAAGGAGGCAGATGTAAATAAAAAGCTTAATTAGTGTTATCACCCCCATTTGATGTTCATATCAGTGGAATATACTGAATCACTAAATCCAAGAATTGGAAGGCATTTTATAAGCTGTCTAGGACTTTCTCCTTAAGTTTTCTTGGAGACAGAGGACCCCAGAAGACCCACAAACTTTTGTCTATGGAGAGGCTGTCTGGAATACTAAATCAATGGGGAATGTCTGTGTCTATTTTGGCAGCTGTCTGGTGTCTATAATTTAATTCTCACCCTCCAACACAGCTATAAAATACTGGCAGATGGAAATGATTCAAAAAAGAGCTGGGTCAAAGGTAGAAGGAATGATGGATGGCTCTGGGTGATTCAAGAGCACTGTGATAGGTATTGACAAAGGTAGGATGATTAATTAAAATGATCTATGCCCTCGTGGAACTTGAAATTGAATAGAGGAATACACATATAACTTTAATATTTGTATTGATAACTATAATGCAAAATGATCCATAATATATATGAGAATGCTACAAACCAAAACCCTAAATATTCAAAGTCCCAGGGCAGTAGGAAGGATTAAGGGGGTGATGAAATGCTTCTTAGAGGAGGTCACATCTGAGATATGCTTTAAAAGTTGGTTAGCATTTCAACAGGATTTTCCCCTTGCAAAAAAAAAAGCCATTTCTTCATAGCCTTTGATCATTTATCAAATGGGGGAGTGGCTCTTGTTCTTAGACAGTATTTGTACCATTCCTTATATTTCTTAGAAATCAGAGTTTTATTACAGAAATTTGCTGGAAAGATTTTTCTTCATTTGGTAAAGAACTCTTTCCCCATCTATAGCTGTGAAAGTTAACTCCTTTTCTTATCTAATTAATTTATGATAATAGATCTAGAGCTGGAAGAAACCTCAGAGGTTACCTAGACCAACTTTTTTTTTTTTTAGAAAGGGGAAGGTAGGGCAATTGGGGTTAAGTGACTTGCCCAAGGTCACACGGCTAGTTTTTTTGTGTTAAGTATCTTAGGCCAGATTTGAACTCAGGTCCTCCTGACTCCAGGGCCGGTGCTCTATATTCACTGCACCACCTAGGAGCCTCCAGACCAACTTTTTGATTTTACAGATGACAAAAATGAGGTTAGGCAGCTATTAGGCTAGCATTTATACAGTGTTTGACAACTTAGGAAATGTTTCACATGCTATCTCATTTGACTCCCACAAGTTGTTGTTGAGCTGTTGCAGTCATGCCTGACTCTTCATGACCCCATTTGGGGTTTTCTTGGCACAGATACTGGAGTGATTTGACATTTCCTTCTCCATTTCATTTTACAAATTGGGAAACAGAGGCAAATAGGATTAAGTGACTTGCCCAGGGTCACACAGCTAGTAAGTGTTTGAGGTCAAATTTGAGCTTAGGAAGATGTCTTCCTGCTCTAGGCCTAGTACTCTATCCACTGTGCCACCTAGTTGCCCCCTATTTTTGATTAGTTTTTTCCTTACAAGGCAAGAAACCACCTCTAAACCTGGCATTCTATCCTCTGTGCCATCTAGCTGCCCCAACAAGTAGGTATTATTATCATCCCCATTTTACAGATGAGGAAACTGAGGCATAGAACAGTTAAAGGGGCATGTAGGGCCACACAGCTAGTAAGCATATGAGACTGAATTTGAACTCAGATCTTCTGAAACTTTAAGTGCAATGCCCTATCTACCATTACACCAGGTCACGCATCCTTGTTTCTCCAAAGACATTTTGTTATTTTTTTCCCCTGGTACTGTAAAGTAAACCTTCAGCAGTTAGATTGGTATGTCACTAGATTGCTATATTAATTTAGGGAATATTTACCATTTTAATTATAATTAACCCGGCAAGATGACGAACAGCCACTCATAACAAATGATCTTCTAGCCTTTGTCAGAAGACTTCATGTGAGAAGGAATCTATTATCTTCTGATATAACTCACTCTTCTTTTGGACAACACTAGTTTGTTAAGCCTGGATCTACCTTCCTGAAACTTCTAGGCATGCCACCTATTCTGCCGTCTGAGAACAGAACAAGTCTGAATCTAACAATCCTCCAAGTGCTTGAAGACTGTCATCATGCCTCCTCTAAGTCTCTTTCAGGCCAAACATCAGCAGGTCCTTTAACTGGTTTTTACAATATGGCAGTGTGTTGAAGTCCTTCTCCATCCTGATTAGCCTGCTCTTCCGGATGCTCTCCATTCAGTTAGGGGAGTGCCTCCCCCAAGCATGTGAAAACTTCTCCTGCAGAATACGTGAATAACAGCATTTTTTTCCCAATGACCATAAAGGCAGCTGAAGCAGGTGCTATGGAACACTTAGAGCTTGGTCAGAGATGCCGACGTCATCCTCTGCATCCCAGGCTGTTGTCAGTCACACAAACTTTTGTCTGGTCTTCAGAGTCTGATGAATCTGGAAGAAGCAGTGAGGCTGATGACTTTGTGTAACTCTGCTTCACTTAAAACCAACGTGTGAGCAAGTCAAAATATCACCCCACGATGTCATTATTTCCTTTGAAAACAAAGGAAAAACAACAACTGAACTCTAGTGCACTACATGCAGGGTGGAGGATACAGACATTAAAAAAAAATGACAAAATTCCTGTCCTTAAGGAGCTTCTAATCTGTTAGTATATAACTAAAACCTATTTTTTTTATAGCTTATCGTATTTGGTTCATATACCAGGGTCAGTCAAGACACATTTATTAAGTGCATATTATGTGCCAAGTGGCAGTTAAGAGGCATGGTGGATAGAGGGCTGGGCTTAGAATCAGGAAGATTCATCTTCCTGAGTTCAAATCTGGCTTCAGATACTAGCTGGGTGACCCTGGGCAAGTCACTTAACCCTGTTTGCCTCAGTTTCCTTATCTGTAAAATGAGCTAGAGAAGAAAATGGCAAACCACTCTAGTATCTATGCCAAGAAAACCCCAACTGTGGTCATGAAGAGTCAGAAATGATTGAAAGACAACAATAAATGTGCCAAGAATTGTGTTAAATTCTGAGTACAAAGAACCAGTCCCTGCTCTCAAGGGACTCATGATCTAATCTGGGAAATGGCTATGTACAAACAAGCTAAATACAGGATAAATTCTAGATAATTTCTGAGGGAAAGCACTAGAATTAAGGGGAATTGGGAAAGATTTCCCCCATATAGTGGGCTTTCAGCTGGGACTTTAAGGAAACCAGGAGGCAGGGAAGAAAATGCCAATCAACAAGATGAGTTCAGTTATCCAAGGTTATTGTTCCCATGTCAAAGATAAGGAAACTGAGACTAGGTAGCTTGTCCTAGGTTGCATAGCAGGAAGTCATGGACTTGTAATTCTACCCAAGGTCTTTTGACCCTGTTCATTGCTCTTTCTCCTTTAATATGATGTCTAGCTTTCTACATTCTTTTTGTGTGCTCCCTAAGTACTGACCATGGTCCCACAGAACAATTTAAAATTTTCCCTTCTTCTTTCCCTCCATAAGTATCTGCCTACCTTGTGTCCTGCTCTACCTGGGAATGTCTCTTTGTTTTTAAAGTGACCTCAGTTTTGGATTATTTTCTCAAGTTAGCTTATATCTTGGTGGGTGTCAAGGGCTTAAGGTGTAACTGATTTGCTTTTTAGAGGGGGTGATTCTGGAAATAGGATTGCTTAGTAGCATAACTTTACTGGGAAGAATTTCAAGCATCATGGCAGGTAGGGGATGAGGGTAGATATTTTGAAGGAGGGAACCTTTTTGACCTTCAAACCAACCAACATAGGCTACTGATCATAGAACCTGCCATGGATGGAAGAATATCCATTGCATTGATATTCACTTCTTACCTTGATGGTCCCTAAACTCTTTAACGAAGCCTTTTACTGGGATACTGAGGCCACATAGCTATCAGTTCTGAGAGAACCTGACATTTTTCATCTTTGTCTGGACTTTGTTGTCAGTCCCTTGTTCTGGAAAAGGATCAATGATTTCAGGAGGGTGAGGTCTTTACTCAAAAGTGAATTGGATTTAAGTGAGGCAGGTTTGTCAGCCCCACTCTCACCTTCAGAGTCATTGGAAACCAGGGACAAGATATAGGTCAGGACCAATGACGATGGCCCTGGATGCAATGAGAACCTTGGCCCTTTAAAGCTAAGGTCTTTATAAGGCCTCAGTTTGTTTGAGACAACACTCATTCAGTGGATAAATGCTTGGCAAGAATTGAGGCAAAAGATGGCTTGGTTTGCCTTCATGAAAGAATTGGTAGGAGAGGGTAACACCTTCAGAGTTTCTGGACAGAACAGAAACAGCTGCTATTTATACTCACTCTGAATGGTCATAACCCAAACAATGAGTAAGTGAGGCTTGGACTGGGACCTGTTATTGGCCAATCAGTGAGAAGCAGAGTGATTTGAGTTAAAAAGTACTATCGAATATCTCTATTTGAATCCCAATTGACTTGCCTGGAGTAAGCATCTTATAAAATGCTTGTTGAGTTGATTCCAGGACCTAGATTTAGAAAGGACCTCAGACCTGTCTCCTCTAACCTCCCCACCCCTATTTTGTAGTTGAGAAAACTGAGAAATTAAGTAATTTGCTCAGGTAGTAAGAAGCATAGTTGTGATCACATTCAGACTCTTTGACTCAAAATTTAGCATTCCTTCCTCTAAAAGCATACCACTTTTACTTGTCAGTTGAATAAGAAGAAAAAAAAAATCCCCTTTTCCTTATAAACCTTGAAAAAAACCCCAACAAACCAATAAATACACACATACACACATATTGGAGGTCCATGGGGACTCTGGTGGGATTTTTTTTGGAAACAGAATTAAAATTCCTTTTGACAGTATCTCACCTCACTCACTCCTTTCAGCCGATCATGACACCTGATCTTTGGAGAGGCTAGGTTTTTGTTTGGTCAAGTCAGGGAAGAAGTGAAATGTCCTTTGGGAAATATACAGGTAGGGCAACTTTTTAGGAGGGAGAAACCTTTTTTCTGTCCATGTGAAAAAATCAAGACTAATAATAACTACAATAAAGAGTGGGAAGAAGAGGGAACTTCCAGAGGAGTATCAATGGTCAAAGCCTAAGAAATGGGTGTTTCCTAACCTTAGAAAACAATAAAACAAAGATCTTGCTTTGGTGGATTCCATGGCCTGAGAACCCCCAGGCAATCTGTCCTTTTCAGACTTGAGAGTTTCTAATTCTAAACTAAGCATTTCTTCATCCAGTGAGGTCATTCAGTAATTGGGCCAGAGTTCTACTGAGAAGGAACAACTCAGAATGAATATGTTCATAGCAAGGTCTTCCAGGCATAATGTAACTGAATTCTATCAATGTTTGTTATTGTAGAAGACAGGAATTCTCTGTAGGGAGAGAGGGAGAAGAATATTTTCAGATAGTATTGAAAGGCCAAAGCAAAGATTCTCAAACTGAGTTCTATGAAGTCTATCTAGCCTTGTTTGGGATTATCTGAGAATGCAAGTTTAGAGATAGAATTATAGTTAGAAAAGACCAATATAGGGTTGATAGCTAGATAGCTCAGTGGATAGATAGCTCTACTAGGCCTGGAGGAAGGAAGACCTGAGTTCAAATTTGACTCAGACGCCATATTTCACTGCATAATCATTGCAGATTTTATGCCTAATTTTTTGCAAAAAAGTGAAATGAGAGTATTATATGAAGCTTTTAAAAATATTATTCTGGTATTACTTAAAAATCATTTATTTAAATTGTCTTTGGTGCATGATTAGTATGCACAGAATACTTGTGAATATATGTGTAATGGGAATGTAAATTTGGAAGATCTTCCCTGCCCCTAGGCTGGTGTGCACCTGGAGCCTGGGGTAGGAGGCTTGTTTTTCAGTAGATACTTTTTGATTGGCCAGTGGGTCCAAAAGGTTGTTACATTCTCTGAGCCAGGAGAAGGCTATATAAGCCCTGATGTGTAGCTTTGTTTTGGGGGCTCACTTTGAGAAGTGTTCTGTGATTTGATCTGGATTCTGGGAAGCCATTGTCCAGAGCCCCCCCGGCTTTGAAAAACCCAGATGTTGAAACCCAGATGTTGACTGGGTATGGATGTAATGGTTGGACAGTTTGGAAAGCTGTCTACTTCATCTGTTTCTATCTTGATAATTCTGCCTGTATACTTTGAAGTTCGGGGTGCTGACCTTTTTCCCCTGAACAAGGTAAACAATATCTGTCTGACTGATTAAAGTAAGCTTGTTAACCCATTTTGAGTTGCTTTCCTTTAACAAAGCAGATCCAAGAACCTGTGCTGGCAGCAAACCCTGAGGACGCTTGGGGTGCTTGCTGCTACAATATGTTAAAATTGAATAGTCCAAATCTGCACCTATCACTTCTTCATGACAGTTTAGCAAACATTTTTCTGTCTGAAAAATAAAGTTAACACACTAGTTGTTATTAATTTTTGCATTATAGTTGAACTATTGTACTAGAGAAAATTTACTACTAGGGCAACTAGGTGGTACAGTGGAAAGAGCACCAGCTCTGGAATCAGGAGGACGAGTTCAAATCTGGTCTCAAACACTTGACACTTACTAGCTGTGTGACCTTGGGCAAGTCACTTAACCCCAATTGTCCTGCCTTCCTCTTCTTCCCCCCCCCCCAAAAAAAAGAGAAATTGACTTTATTAGGCAGCTAGGTGGTACAGTTAATAGAGCACCAGCCGTAGAGTCAGGAGGACCTGAGTTCAAATTCAGTCTCAGAAACTTGACACTTACTAGCTGTGTGACCTTGGGCAAGTCACTTAACCCCAACTGTCCTGCCTTCCCCCTTCCAAAAATAAAAAGAGAAAATTTCCTAGTGTTGTGAAATACCGACTTACAAAATTTAATCTTCTGTGTCCAAAGATTCTGTGCTGCTATCATTGGTTTCATTATCTGAGAAGTCATCCTCAGTACTACTCATATCAGATGTGTTTTTGCTCTGCCACAGTGCGTCATCTTCAGATCCATCTGGTGCATTCAAAATTCCTGCCTTTTTGAAGCTTTTGATGACTGTTTTGTGTGGTATAAGGTCTCAATTCTTAATTGCCCAAGTGCATATCAATTCCAAGGAAGGGCATTTAATAATTCCAGCAGGCATCAATTGGGGATCACTCATCCCCCATTCCCTGTAGAAACAACACAAATGATCTTCAACTGTTTTGTTTACACCTAGTCAATGCTGTACACTGAGAATTCAAGGCTTGGCTAGCCATGCACAAGAGATAAATGTGTATCCATATGCTACTGGTGAATATATTGCTGCTCTGTTTATGTTTTAAATGACATGATGAACAAAATTATATCTTGCAATGATTACATGATGAAAGGTTATAAACCAATTTTTAAACTGAATAAACAGGGTTGCCAGGTTTATGCAGTGGAATATGGTACTAGCTTGACCCTGGGCTAATTACATAAATTCTATTTATCTCTACCAGAGAAGGAAATGATGGACCTCTCCAGTATCTTTGTCAAGAAAACCCTATACCTATACGGCTCAACAACTCTACAGGATTTAGTCATTTTGTCGTACAAATGAAGACTGATTAAACAGTGCGGTAGCCTAGTGTGCTGTAGCCATCTCATACAGGTTCTGGAGAGCTGATTGTTAAATTTTCAGTGTGAGCCTATCAGACTGGCTAACAGGACAAAATAGGAAAATGATCAATGTTGGAGATGTGGGGAAATTGGAACACTAATGCATTGTTGGTGGAGTTGTGAGCTGATCCAACCATTTTGGAGAACAATTTGGAACTATGCACAAAATTATTATTATTAATATTCTATTAATTATTAATTCTATTAATAATCTATTAAATTATGTATATCTTTGACCCAACACTACCACTTCTAGGACTGTATCCCAAAGAAATCATACAAATAGGAAAAGGACACACATGTACAAAAATATTTATAGCAGCTCTTTTTGTGGTGGCCAAGAATCAGTAATTGAGGGGATGCCCATCAATTGGGGAATGGCTGAACAAGTTGTATTATATTAATGTAATGGAATATTGTAGTTCCATAAGAAATGATGAGCAGGCAGACTTCAGAAAAACCTGAAAAGTCTTACATGAACTGATGCAGAGTGAAGTGAGAAGAACCAGATCATTGCACACAGCCATATTGTGCAATGAGACTTACCTCTTCTTAGCAATGCAAGGATCTAAGACAACTCCAAAAGACTCCTGATGGAAAATGCTATCCACATCCAGAAAAAGAGCTGTGGAGTCTGAATGCAGATCAAAGCATACTATTTACTCTCTCTCTTTTTAAAAAAATTTCCTTCTTTGTCATGGTTCTTCCCATTGGTTCTAATTCTTTTTTACAACCTGACTAATGTGCAAATGTTAAAAAAAAATTTCAGTGTGAAAATATTGCACCTTGGAAATCAGCAAAGGTTATAAGTCAGGACCTGGTTTATTCTTTTGTTGATTGTCTAGACTTAAGAAAATGATTGAGAAAATGTTAATAATGCAGATTATACTTAAAAATGTGTTTCAGGTACATTTTTTTCCTGGAGAGCCAGTTATTAAACATTTACCAGTATATCTCTGAAACTAAGTGACTCAACCTGTTATATCTTCATTTTTCTTTTCTGCAAAATAAGGGTGTTAGACTAGTTGACTCCTGAGGTACCTCTTATATCTAAATTTTAGGTGGTGAAGTGAATATAGCATTGGGTCTGGAGTCAGGAAGACTTGACTTGAAATATGGCCTTGGACACTTACTAACTGGTATATGAGCTTGGAAAAGTCACTTAAGCTCTGTTTACCTCAGTTTCCTCATCCGTAAAACAGGGATAACAATAGCATCTATACCTCATGGTTGTTATGAGGATCAAATGATAATTGAAGCACAATACAGTGTCTGACACATAGTAAGCACTATATAATGTTAGGTATTATTTTTCTTATTAAGTATGAGAACAAAATTCTGGGCTATTCATCCCAGTCCTCTTAATCTATGTTTTATGTTGATCTGAGTTTCTTTTGCCTAGTACATGGAAAAGATATGTTGAGAGATAAGGTGGGGAAGCTGTTGCCTTTCATGGGAAAATAATATGCAGAGATGAGCTTATGATCAGAGCTTGGAACAGTTGTTGAGAGATGTTGGCAATATCAGGACAACTGAGTTTTCTTCCCCTGAGACCCTTCAGGTCCAGATTACATGGGGAATCCTAAAGGGTCAAAAGTGTAGTGAACATGCTCTGGGGTATCCTTCCAGAGCCAGGCAGGCTAACTCTGCCCCTCTAGGTTCTAGGATACCCTGAGGGGATTGAAGGGAGTGTTTTTTTTCCTTTCTATTTTCATTGTCTTGAGCTCCCACAGACTTTATTTCCCTCACTGTTAGATGCCAGTAACTAGAATTCCAGTTCCAGTAAATCACTTAACATTGTAACTTTTTACAGACATTTACTTCAAAGATAAAAATATAAACATTGTCTCCTCCCCCCAAAAAAGAAGAAAAAGAAAAAACCCAACCTTGAGGGCACATTTGTCCTCCCAGTCTGGGGAGAATAGGCTCGAAACTCCTCTTAAATTCCTACTTAGCATGCGTTCCCTGGCTCCTGCTCATATATCATATGCTCATAATCCTGGTCATATCTCTTGCTGGGTTGGGTCCTGGAAGTTATTCTTTTTTTTTTCTTTTTGGAGGGTGGGAGGCAAAGCAATTGGGGTTAAGCGACTTGTCCAAAGTCACACAGCTAATTTTGTGTTAAGTGTCTGAGGCCAGATTTGAACTCAGGTCCTCCTGACTCCAGGACCAGTGCTCTACTCACTGAGCCACCTAGCCACCCCCTGGAGGTAATTCTTCCAGAGGAAGGGTCCCTAGCCTCTCCGCATAAGGAGATGTCATCAGAAGTGCTCTATGCATTTGCCTGACTCCTAAAGTGGTCCTATTGGTAAGTTATTTTATAAGACTATTGGTTTAGAACTGAAATTTGATTTTATTCCCCCTTGTCTTTTCTGGTTTTATATCACCTCTATTTCCCTTCATATCTTCCTCCTGCCCTCTCCTTGAGAGCCATCCCTTATAACATAGAATTTTTAAAAATATCAGCAAAACAGATTAACCCATCAACTGAGTCTGACATTGTATGTAGCGCTCCAAATTCATAATCCCCCATCTCTTAAAAGAAGGGAAAGGAAAAATATTCCTTCTCATACATCTTCTTGGGGGTGAAGCTTGATCACCATATTTTCATAGCATTCATTTTCCATTGTTTCATTGTTGTTCTTTTATAGAATTAGCTTTATTTGGCTAACAATTTTAAGCCCAGGGTTCATTTATTATTCACCAATTCTCTTGAAATTCATTTATTGAGTGCCTACTATAAGTAAGGCACTATGATGAGAGCACAAAGATATAACAGAGATTTAACTTAATTTGATAAATGTCTATCAGATACCCATGCTAGAGAGGGAATACAAAGATACATATGACACAGACTTTTCTCTTGAAGAACTTGCCATCCAATTAGAGTGTAAGACCAGTATAGCACACAGATAACAATATGATGAAGAATGGGATATGCCTAAGGAGAGATACAGTCAAAATGATAAGAATGATTTGAGGAAAAAGTGTTCACTTTCAACAGAAGGTAAGTGAGTGAGTCAGGGAAAGTTTGGAGGCAGAACCTGCGTTGGGTCTTGAGGGAAGGGAAGGATTTCCAAAGAGACAATGGGAAGGGAGGGAAGGGGGGCACATGAGATGGCATCAACAAAAAGAAAGGGTTAAAAAGAATAGTCCAGTTTGACTGGGATATAGAATATGGGAAGGGGAGACAATTGCCTGATATGGCCTTTGGCCAAAACAATAAAAGGTGACCTACTAAAGCGCTCCATTTGCTGGGATGCTTTCCCAATAGTAAATTCCATATAACCTAGCTTAGGTATTAATATACAAATTGATTTTGGGGAGTGATTCTAGAACTGGTTCTTGAAACATATCTTTTGGATCCCCAGAATTCTCTGGAAACTTGGGTATGGTTCCTACCTGTTGTCATTAGCTAAGGAAACTGAGACTCCAAGGTTTATCTAGGGGTAGGATTCTCAACACTTTTTCTTTTTGATAGGTAAAGAGTAAAGTGTCTAAGCTAAAACTGTGGTTGTGTGGTATATGAGGAACCAATGGGTGGTGGTAGTAGTTGTTTCTTTGGTTCTAAGAAGTAACAAAATTAGAGAACTGTGGGGTTTTGTGGTCGTGATTCTTATTTTAAGCACCTTTCTTGCCCTGTAGTGTCCTAAAGGGGTCTAAGAGTTCTTAGAAGAATAAAAAGCCCCACCTCATTATACTAATCTTCAGAGCTAGTCTCCGTGATTTCATGGAACTTTACTGGTATAATGAATGCACATTTGCTTACACACTAAAACTGTCATGAGATGGAAACTGAAGAATAGAATGATTAAAGGGCAAGAGCACAGGGTTATTTGGGGAAAAGCTTTCATAGCATCAGCATGTGGACCTTTGATTTATCATGTTATTTGCCTTATTTCTTGCTTATAAAATCACATGATGG
Source organism: Petaurus breviceps papuanus (assembly GCF_028583685.1). NCBI lineage: Eukaryota > Metazoa > Chordata > Mammalia > Diprotodontia > Petauridae > Petaurus > Petaurus breviceps. The sequence goes on from NW_027187374.1 coordinate 15,932,963, forward strand.
GGAGGCTAGGTGGTGCAGTGAATAGAGCATGGACCCTGAAGTCAGGATGACCTTAAGTTCAAATTTGGCCTCAGATACTTGACACACTTACTAGCCATGTGACCTTGGGCAAGTCACTTAACCCCAACTGCCCTGCCTTCCCCCTCCAAAAAGCAAAAAAATAAATAAAATCACAGTGCTAACTGCTTTGGAGTTAGGCTAAATAGTACAATGCTTTATCATTTCTTGTTTCCCAGATAAGAGTCATTTTTGACATGAAACAAACTGTCAAAGGTCATGTTAAGATTAGAACTCAGTATAGGCATAAACACTCTCAAGGGGCTCCTGTGTTGCTCACAAAAGGAGAGGAGACAGATCAGTAGATTTTTCTGACTGTTTTGAGGGTTATCTGAAATTGAAATTTGCAGCTTTTAAATTTCTCAAATTAGAATTTAGAGTGGACTACTGGAAGGTCATGAAATGTTTGATTGGTGTCCTATGGGAAACAAAGTTATGTGTATTTTCCACTTATATGAGGCTCTTCTGAGGGGGTTGAAAACATGGAAGCCTGCCTAGACTGGTTTTTGGAGGTTATCTTTGGACTATGAAATCACTGAATCAGTTTTGTAGACTCTCTTTGTTGGAATGGACTTCGGCGGTCAAGATCTTCAGCTTCTAGGTGAACAAACTGAAGCCAAGGGTTTGTCCAATGTCACATAAAGTACTAAGTATCAAAGGTAGAAAATCCTCCTACACCTTGTTTCTTCTGTTACCTGGGTTTCTGATGGGGTGGTGAGACCTGGACCCCAAAACGTAAAGACAATGTCTGTGGAAGCAACCCAGAATTTCAGTAGGACCCTTTGATAAAGTTCTCTCATATAGTACATACAGAGCTGACCCTGTGATTGCTTAGATAAAGGCTATCTGGCTCTGGCACCTGGAATGGAACTATCTTCTCCCTTCTTCCCCAGTACCTGGTATCAACAGAGCTTTCTCTGTTGACTCCCTGAATTTTCCCATAAATTCCAGCAGCCCAGACCACTGGCCCCTCTATCCAAGCCACCTGCCCCGCCCCCATACTACTTACCACTCTTTAATACTACCCAGATCCATTCACCATCCTTCTGTATATAAGCAACAGCATGATCCTCATTAGTTTGTAAGTTCCCTAAGAAACTTTGCCCACTTCTGTTGGCCTCATAATAAACTTTGCCATTGATTAGAAGATGCCCTGTACCTTGACATTTTGGGGTTCCCACCACCCCTAAACCATGTCATTTCTAGTCAAGCCTGAGGTACTTAAAGACTCTTCCAATTGGTAAAGAGGATGTTAATGTAGTGCTTTATGACTAAGAGAAGGGAGGAATTGATACAAAAGCTTCCCAAAGGTATAAATGTCCTCCCTTTGAGATGACCTGGGTAAATGCTAAATTCTTGGAGACTGACTCCAGCATGTGGTAAAAGAAAGAGACAGACATTGGAAGTGGCTAATATGTAGTGGAAGCTGGCTCCTCAGCATGTCCCAAATTTTCTAGCTTTCTTTCCTAGAGACTTTGGGGAATTTTTTCTTGTATGAGATCAAGGCCTCTGACTTGTTTTTAGCTGAGATATTTCAGCTCAGTTTCCATTGGGAGAGCTGATTCACTCTGTATATTTATATGTATATTCTAAGTTTTGTAACTTCACTAATATCTCTTTGTTATCTTCCTGAATAAACGGGATGCTCCTTCTTCACTCCTTGTGGTCAGGAAAAGTTAAACCCATGGGCTTTTTAGTTCTGAACTAATTAGATGTACCTTCACCAGCAATATTTAGGGGAAAGATAGATATAATTCTAGTCTAATACCCCCGTTGGAGACTGAAGAAAAAAGTGGCCACCCTCAAGGCCCTTTTCCAGCTCATTCCAAGGTAGGAGTCACAGTCTATCTTGGGGAGAGTAAGATTCCAGAGATATCTGTCTATGCCTCCCTGCGAGTCTGCTCTCTATATGTTTAGAAATTCCTAGTGAACATACACATAGGCTATACTGGCATGCAAATATCTGAAAAGAATCTCTTCTACAATATATGTAACCACTGTTATTCAGCCTTTGATTGAAGACTTTCATTGGGTCCTTCTCTCTCTAGATGTAGCCCATTTCACTTTCGAATAACTTTTTTCTGAGGCAAGTGCCCCATGCTAGACTACTTTCTTTGAAACAAAAAGTTCAAAACTAATTTTTCTTTTCCTTTTATTACCGGAAACCCCCTCTACCTAAGACCATCTGCTTTAGTGTTTGCTTTTGAGAATATTTTTTCCATTGTACAATTCCACCCACCACTAAACTCAGTTGGGGAGAAGTTATAGAAGTGAAAGTATCCTTTTATAAAGTCCCTCTTTCCCAAGGTCAGCAAACAGAATGTCTCCTGAGAGATTGGGCTGCAAAGGGTTTAAGAGTTTAGGAGGAGACCTTCCTTATCAGATTTTGAGGCTGGAACAAAAACAAACAAATAATCATTCTTTCTTACTCCCATCTCTGGGAAAAAGAAATGTCTACAAAGAAAAACTTTTCCTTTTTTGGCTGAGGTTTATATTTTTTGCCAGTATTAGTCAGCTTCCTGGGGTTTTCTCTCAACGTGAAGGCATTCATTCTGGTTCTGAGCCAGCTTTCTGGATGTTGATTGTGGAATGTGTTGCTATGGACTTTACTATGGACCTAGACAAGGGAGTGGGACAGAACAATTGTATGCAGTAGTCTTGAGTTGGTAGAGAAAAGTTCAACTTTGACACTGATATTTTTTACCTTCTATTTGATTAGAGTTGCTAGGATTCATAACAATACCTCAGAATGATAACATATTCTTAAATGATCATCAAATCCAATGCCTTTTTTTCTTATCAGTGAGGTCCAGAAAAAATAGTAGTGACAACATCAGAGAGTTGGAGTTTCGTCTCTCTCCACCCAGAAATGCTGGGAGCAACCTTTGCCTCAAACACCACCAGGAAAGAGAGACCAAACTGGTTAGTTAGTGTGCCTTTCGTATACAAACTTAGTTCTTGCTCAGTAACATCTCACAAGACTTTTAATAAGTTCAATAAGGAGACAGAAAACAGTCATAGAATTTTAAAGTATGAAGTGATGAGACAGCCATATGACACTGCATGTCATTACATTCTTCCAGAAGTAAGCTAATCAAATATCCAAATGATACCTTGTATATGGCTATCACTGGGATATTATTGGTCAGTGCCCCGGTTATATTTTCCCTCCTGTTTAAAAATTTACCATGCTTGGAAAATTGGTCAAGGTATATCTTGGACATATTGTCCATATCCCCAGTCCAGATCAATGTTGTGGGGATCTAAGATAGGACTTTATCCATGATCTTTTTTAATGCTTCCCCAGTGCCATACAGGAAAGAGCTTTGAGACATGTGCTATGAGACATCTGCTATAATCACATAGGTACAGGTAAAAAAAAATGTAATTGTCCCCCAATACAGAACTTAGCAGCTTCAACAAAGAACACTTTACAAAGTTTACCAGAGTTCTGTTTCCTTAGTACTTAACAAAGGTCTATCATGGTGCTTGAAATGGCACTGCAACTCAAAAGCAATAAAAAAAAGAAAGAAAATTCAGTTTCTGACATTAGACAAAGAAAATTCAGTTTCTTGTCCCTACATAGCTTCCCACACCATGTGAATGTCTTTCCCAGGGATCAGGACCCTGTCATGAACTGGAAGTCACCCTCTTATGTTCAGATGAGAAACCAAACTATCCTGAGTGAAAACTTTCCCAGTGATTCTTTTGGTGTGTAGGGGATTCTAACTAGGACCTGGCCAAAATGGCTAGGAATCCCTTTCTACACAAAGCACATCACAGTTTAGCTAGGAGTCCCTAAACCATAGTCAATACCCTTAGAAGTCCAGGCCAATTTCCTCTGGGTCCCTATACCAAAGGACTCCCAAAATTTCCTTCAGTGGATCCCTTCCACTTCAAAGGCCATCCAAATGGGATTTCTCCCATCACTAGGAGAAACAAGCTGACTGCAACCCTGAAAGCTATCACAAGCAGTAGAGTTTTGTTTAAAGGCCCAAGAAAAAATATGAACATTTATAAGCTAGGTGCAAGTATTCTATTGATATTAAGTATATACTATTCATATTAGCCTTATTGTCAATACTTGTAGAAGATACCAGTACTTAAGCAGTCAGCAATGAAAAAGAAATCTCAAAAAGTCTATTTTATAAAGAAAATACACTAGAAAAAATGAAATACTTTTCAGTTGCAGCTAAAACAAAGAGAGAAAAGAATTGTCAACTTTTCTTTAGAAGATCTTGAATACTAGGGAATCCAGTAGAGAGTCTCAGGTGGAGAATTTCCAATGGGTCCCTGTAAAAATGAAGGATTCAATATTTATTCTAGACATGCCCTTGTAGCCTTTATAGATTTTGTATTTGTTTTCCCAACCCACACCAACACTAGAAGGGTGGTTCCCAGATTGTGGCTGGTTACATTTCTCCTCTCATGGTTCAAGGGGTAACCCCATGGGGTTATGGGATTTTCTCTAATGCTATCAGCTCAATAACCCATTCTGCTGTGTTCCTCTCAACATCAATCACCAGTGATTACTGCTCAGATATAAGCTAACCTAGAGGCTAGGGGTTATCTCACTTTTTTATTTGTATCTCTGATGTTTATAATCTATAATTCTATTAAATTATTTCTCTTAAATTTATGATTCCATCCCAATTCAATGTCGTTAAACATTGAATGTCTTACTTGACGTTGCTTCTTATGTATGATGGAAAGAATAGCACCTCATACACAGAAATACTAGTGTATATAATGCACATGTAGCACTATCTCTAGGTTTACTTTCCTCATTCATTCGGATGAGAGGCAATTATTCCCCCCCCCCCCCAGAATTTAAAGTAGCACCAAGGGAGTGGTTTTGTTTGGTCTGTTGTTCACAGCTCCCTATCTGGTGTATTCTTTATTGATCTCAGCCAGTAGCCTCAATTAGTTTTTATGATGATATAGTAAGAACAATTGCTACCAAAAAATGTTCCTCTGAAAATCTGCAGTATACTCTGCCACAAATACATACATGGCATATGGCAATCATGGAAGAAACTTTTAGTATAATGATGTTATGGCATATGTGTGAAGAACACCTAGGGTGCACTGGGGAGAAGTGCTTTGTAGCTCCTCATTACTAGAAGTCCTTCCCTCTCTTTGTGAAGTCCTCATGAAGTTCCCCCTACTTGTAATTTTCTTCTGGGATCTGAGTGTTGGTGGCCTTGTAGAGTCTTAAAGATGCCTCTTGTGGGTGTGTTTAATTTGTTCTTAGTTTGTCTCCCAGCTTCTAGTTGGATCATTGTCTCCTAGTGATACAGTCTCTCCAATGACATGTCTGTTGAGGGATCAGGGGATGAAAGGGAAGGAGAAACTCTCTCCCTCAACAGTAGCAATTCTCTTTCAGGGGGCTGGCTCAAACTAGACTCAATCCCAGAATTCAAATCTTCTACTACTGGGAGAGTAGACTGACTCTAAACTGGCTGCTATTGTACTTTTAGGCTCAATGGGAGTGACTGATCTTTTGAACCAATTACATTAATTTTTTTCTTGACATAAAGAAATTCACCCCTCATAAATCAATCACCATCTTATTTGCTCATTTAATACTTTCTCAAATCCATTGATTGATTGACTGGGAATGAGAAGAAATCACACCTCTACACACACACATATGAGTAAAGTTTTATTTTGTTTTTTCTTCATATCATCAGTGTCTAGCAGCACATAATAAGTTCTTAATAAGATTTTATTTATCTATCTATCTATCTATCTATCTATCTATCTATCTATCTATCTATCTATCATCTGTCATCTATCTCTTATTCATTTCTTTTACTTGGACTCCATGCTATTCCTTATATATGACATTACATTTCATGTCTTTGTGCCTTGTAAAGGCTACATACTCCATTCCTGAAACTCACTCCTTCTGATGGAATCTCTAGTTTCTTCCAAGGCTCATATGAAGTATCACCTTCTACACAAGATTATACACACACACACAATTTTAAAAATAAAGAATTTTGAATATATGTCTAAATTAATCTCAATAATTCATGTTACCTCTAATCAAACAAATAAATTTTCATTAAACATCTACCATGTGCCAGCTAGGTGCTGAGACTAGAAAGATAAAAATGAAACTGTATGCACACACACACACACATATATCATACTTTAGCATAGCAGCATTTCTGTGTATGAGGTGGTAGCCATGTTCCAACATGTGTAGGAAACAAAATACAGGTAAGATGTTTGTTTAGTTAGTGATATGGTATCAGAACAGTATTGCAACTTTAAAAGAATCATTTCATAGAATGATTGATGGGAAGATATCATCTGGTCCAATTTCCTCCTTTTACATAGGAAGAAATTTATAACCAGATGATCACAGGATTTGAAGCTAGTGGGGACCTTGATGAAGGATTCTCTAGTTCAAATCTCTCATTTTAAAGGTGAGGAAAACAAGTTTCAGAGAGGTAAAATAATTTTTCCACATTCATACAATTAGTAGAGTCAAACTTGGCATTCCATCCCAAGCCCAGAGAACTTAAATCTGACTTGTCCGAGAAATAAACAGTCACTGAATAAACCAGGATTAGAATCTAAACCTCCTGACTTTCAATAGATGAATGTTTAAACAGGAACGCTAAATAACAATACAACAAGCTAAATTTGCTTAGTACATGTTTACATCTCAATAATTTTCAATGTGTAAAGTATAATACACAATTGTTTTTAGTCATTCCTGAATCTTTCTCAGAATTCTTTATCCATTTATTTTTATTAACTTTTTCTATTATGTGATAATAGAGACTATTCCATTCTTCTTGTTCTACTTTTTTCACTTGCATTATTTCATAACTTTTCAATTTTATCTTATATTTACTTAATTGCATCCTAGTATTTCATTACATTAATGTACCATACCTTGAAAAAAGTAATTATATTGTTGGATATTTAGGTTGTTTCCAATTTTTTTGCATACGCAATACAGATGCAAAATAATTGAACAGATGGCTCTTTTATTTCATTTTAACAATACTTTCAAGGTATATTCCCAACAATGGAATTACATGAAGAATTATTATTATTTGTGTAGTTTTTACTGTGCAGTGATGGACTTTTTTTTTGTTTAGATCTGCAATTTCATTGTGTGTGAGAAATTCCCTATGTGGAAATGCACTAGCCGTCCCTAACCAACATTTTAATGCATTCCTTTGTTGTGTGTGTGGTGGGGGAGGCAGAGGTGTTGGAAACACATGAAGCTACAGCTAGATTATTGGTGGCATTGGCTACTGTCTAATTGAGAGGCTTTGTCAGTTTTTGATAAGAACTTTCAAAATTCTAATGGTTGCAGTTCTGGAAATACCCCAAAATTAAAGGTGGAAACCCCCCAAAGACATGGTGGTCAAGAAGGTTGTGGTGGGAGGATAAGGTTCTCAATAAAAGAGCGTCACATTTTACTTTTTATTACTTATTTCAATGGCGTTTATTATTTTATCAAAAAATCTATTTATTTGTTATGGCTTTACAAAGAACTGAAGTTTCATGGTTTTATTGATGTTTTAATTTTTTTTTGTTTTAAAATGATTACTCTTTATATTGTAAATGTTTACAGATTACTCCTTTCCATGAGACATCTCTTGTAATAAAGTAAAGTCATTAAGCAAAGCTATCCTATGGTACTTCACATGGTACTTCACACATTTGTAGCACACTTTTGCCTCTACTAAAAAAAAAAAAAAGAACCAAAATCTATCTTTTCTCTCTCTTAATCCCATAACATTGAAAAAAAGAAAAAATTCTTATAACAAACATTTACAGTCAAGAGAAACAAATTACCTCAATGGCTATATACAAAAATGTATTTGTTTCATTTGGCATCTAAATCCATAATTTCTCTGTCAAAACATGCTTCATCATCATGAATGGTCATTGTGTAGTTCTTAGTCATAGTTCTTACAAATTTCAAAGTTGTTTGCTTCTATAGTGTAGTTATTGCCTAAATTGCTCTAGTTCTGCTCATTTCATTCTTCATAAGTTTATGAAAGTCTCCAAAACTATTCATTGAATAGTATTTATATATTTATTCATTTGGCTATTATAGGCATTTAAATATAATATTTTACACATAGCTCATTTTATAATATTCATATACAATTGGATATAAATTGTTCTGGGCCTGCTTACTTTAACTCTGTATCAGTTCATATAAATCTTTGATTGTCTTTTTGAAATCATCTCTTTCCTCATTTCTTATGGCACATAATGATATACCACAACTTATTTAACCATTCCTCAGTTGAATGACATGCCCTTAGTTTCTAGGTTTTTTTTTCTTTTTGTAGGGCAATTGGGGTTGAGACTTGCTCAAGGTCACAGGGCTAGTTTTTGTGTTGTGTCTGAGGCCGGATTTGAACTCAGGTCCTCCTGACACCAGGGCTGGTGCTCTATTTACTGTGCCACCTAAGCCACCCCATCTGGGTTTTTTTTATTTTTTTGCCACCAAAAAGTCCAACTTAGCTTATTTTTTGAATCTTAGTTGGACAGCTAGGAAGTTTTAGTATGCTACATTTTCACTGTTAGTTACTTGTTGCTGTCTTACATTAGATAATGCTTAAACTTTCCTGTTTGTAGGCAAATACTGATACTACCTGTTCTCAGGGAGAAAATGTGTGGAAGAACTAATGATACTAAACAGTAAATCATGAGGGGCCTTTATTTTTTGTAATATTAGATCATTAGGTATTTGTGGGTGTTACTCATTTTATAAGTGTGACATCCCTCCATCTAAGGCTATTACCCCTACTTATATTTTTATTGAGTCCTCAGAGGGTGGCTATTACTCTTGGATTCTTACTGTGTTCATGGCTATTCCTCCTTCCTTAGTCCCCAAAGCTCCTGGAGTGCTTCCTATTAACAGTTAGTCAGAACACTTAATTACCTTTTACCAAAGGTATGTATTAAGGAGACAGAAAAATAACAGTTTGCACAAACATCTTCCTAAAATGCTGGGGCCTATTTTGCCACAAATATACTTAGTCTTCTTGGAAAGAATTGGCTTGAATGTAGTGTCCAATGGTAAATGAGTTGCATGTGTGGTAAAAAAAGGAGAGAAGAAACAAAGATGGGGAAAAGAGACCCTAAGATGTGCTGACAGGGATTGGAAGAGCAGTTCAGGTTAAGTTCCAACCTAGGACTTGCTGTTCAAGACATGAGTAAAAAAAAAAAAGAAAATATGTATCACAATGAAGAAATAATGTAGGTTAATGGAGATAAATAATTATCTTCTCCTAAAATAACAATCCGAATGTAGAAAACAATTCTGAAATAATTGCGAGCAGAACTTTGAAGAAGCATTGGTACAAGGACTTAATGAGCAGATGCAGAAAAAATCCTTCAGCAAATATTGAAATGAGAGAGAAAGATTCAAACTAGTACACTTAGAATAAGAATAAATAGCTTAGTACAAATGCAAATGGGGCAGGTAGGTGTCATGGAAGATAGAATGATGGGCTTGGAATTCAGAAGACTCATCTTCATGAGTTCAAATTCAACTTCAGACATTTACTAGATGTGTGACTTAACCCTGTGTAATGGGAATGGGAATTTGCAGATCTTCCTTGTCCCTTAATAGACCTAGGGAGGAGTTTGAAGATCTCCCCTACTTTGAAGTAAACTTTGCCCAAAGTAAACTTTATCACATGGAGCCTGTGGTTGGAGGAGTTTTGCTTAAGAGAAGCAGAGCCCACAGGAAGGTGGGTCAGAGTTAGCCAGACATTGGGGGAGAGAGAGGATGCTCACTAAGGAGATAGAGAGGTTTGTGAGTAAATATTGATCTTGTATTAGTTTGTGGGAAGGCGTATTGGTTTCTGGGAAGGCTGAAGGATGCTGTGGCTCTCAGCATTGTTATGGTTTCTGAATTAATTAACATAGTAATATTACTATGATGGAATTGGCTTAGTGGTTTTGGGATTGGTTTTCTGGTGTTCAAATAAATGCTTCAGTTCTATCCTCTATCTGGAGAATCTGGTATATTTTGCAATCAAAAGCCATGTGATAGTTATAGTCATGATCTTTATCGTGATTGTGGGCTCTGTAAATATTGCATTGGCACTACACCCTGTTTGCCTCAGTTCTTCATCTATAAGATGAGCTGGAGAGGGAAATGGCAACCATTTTGGTATCTTTGCCAAGAAAGCCCCAAATGGGGTCATAAAGAGTCAGACATGACTGAAACAACTGAACAACAACAGTAACAGAGATAGTGTGAATGTGTGCTTGTTTCCTACTAATGAATATTTTCATCAAGGATATCCTTGATTATGTTTGTATGGGACAGTAGGCTTATAAGTTTGCTGTTATTGATCATCTCTTCTACTTTTGGGGCATCAAATAAGGGAATCAAGAGAAAAATAAAAAGATAAGCACAAATGAAGAATCAGAAGAGAGTTTATAGGGATGGATTGTTTACATTTTGATGGGGGGCATTAAAAGACTTCTTTTAGAAACAATGTCACAAGGAGTCATAGATATAGTCGGTTTAGACAGAAGACCTAGAAACAGTTGTGTTGTATTTTGAAGAAGTTGAAAGAAAAAAGAAGGGGAAAGTGATACATTAGGGAAAATGGGAGGAAAAATGAGGAACTTATTAACACACATAATAATATTACACAAGTAGAACAATGTACAAACATAGAAGGGATAGGAGGAGCAAGCATTATTTGAATTTCATTTTTATCCAAATTAGTCAAAAGAAGGCAGAATGCATACACACATACTAATACCAAGAGTTTGGTATGAGTATATTCAACTCAATGAGGGTACAGATAAGAACAGGAAGAAGGTAAAGAGATGGAGGAAATTTTCAGGGAGGGATTAATCATAAGGAATAAAGCACTAAGCTTAGAGAGGGGATAGAGAAATGAAAGTTAAAAGGGAAAATAAAGGAAAGGGCAGCAACTTGAAATAAACAGGGATTAAAGAGTATAGAGAAGAAAAGCATAAGAGAAGAGGATAAAAGGAAATAAATAAGCAATTAACTATCATAACTGTGAATGTGAATGGGATACATTCACCAATACAGAATGGATTAGAAAACAAAATCTAACAATATGTTGTTTATAAGTAATATATCTGAAACATAGTCTTTGAAAGGTTGGGGTTAAATCTATTATCTCTCAGCTGAACATCCACAAAAAAAAATCAGTATTCTAATTCATTGATTTGTTCGACTCTCTTGCTCTTTTGTTTGTTAAGAAATGTATTTAGAGGGGGTGGCTAGGTGGCGCAGTGAATAGAGCACCGGCCCTGGAGTCAGGAGGACCTGAGTTCAAATTCTGCCTCAAACACTTAACACACACAAAAAAATAACTGTGTGACCTTGGGCAAGTCACTTAACCCCCAATTGCCCTCCAAAAAGTAAAAAAAAAATTAAGAAATGTATTTAGAAATACAAATCTTCTAAGGACTGCTTTTGTTGCATCCCAAGAATTTTGGTATGCTGACCCATTTTTATCATTATTTTAAAAAATGAAATGAGTTATAATTTCTATAATTTGTTCTTTGATCCACTAATTCTTTAGGATTAAGTTACTTAATCTCTGGTTGATTTTAATACTTTTTCTAGGAGCTCTTTATTTGATATAAGTTTTATTAAATTATGTTCAGTAAGGGTTGTGTTTAATGCTTCTGTTCTTCTGTATTTGTGAGATTTTTATGTCCTAAGACATGATCAATTTTTCTAAAAGTGTTATGTACAGATGAGAAAAATATGTATATATTTTTCTATTTCACTTTATTAATCACCATAGAGCTATCATGTCTACTTTTTCTAAAATTCTATTCAGGTCCTTGACTTCTTCCTTCCTTCCTTCCTTCCTTCCTTCCTTCCTTCCTTCCTTCCTTCCTTCCTTCCTTCCTTCCTTCCTTCCTTCCTTCCTTCCTTCCTTCCTTCCTTCCTTCCTTCCTTCCTTCCTTCCTACCTTTCTTTGGTAGTAGGAAAAGAAAGGAGGAAATTGGTGGAAGAGATATCATTGTATGCTTGACAAGATTGGATTTGGAGGTTAAGTGAGTACCAGTGACTAGAAAAATGGTGGTTCCGTTAACAGAAATAGGCAAGTGAAGAAGACAGAATTTTTGGGGAAAAGATGATTATTTCAATTTGGGAGCAAATTTGAGGTATCAGTGGGGTAAGGAAATATTTATGAGCAATTGGAAGGATCAAGGTTGCAGCATAAGATTAAGTCATGTTTTAAGATGATAAAGGATTTAGGAAACTGAAGATCTCGAAGGGAAAGAATATAGATAGAGAAAAGAAAGTAACCGAGAATAGACGTTTGGGAACCATTCATCGTTAGAAAGATATAAAAAAAATTGTGAGAGAGATCAGCAGAGAGCCAAGGTAGTATAATATCACACAAGTTAAAGGAGAAGAGAATGTCAAGGATGGAGTAGTCTCACTTGTCACAGAGAGATGCTGTAGGGATATTGAAGGAGATGATAACTGAGAAAAAGCCTTTGGGATTTGGGAATTAGGAATTCCAATTTGGGAATTGGAATCCAGAGTTCTGTATTTAGTAGAATCATGGAGTAAGAAATCAAACTGCACTAGGTTAAGAAAAGTGAGGAAATATAGTTAGCAGATACAGACCATTTCTTTTGGAGAGTTGGCCATAAAAGCATGGAGAGAAATTTCATGGTAGTTGAAAGGTTCAAGGAAAGATTTTTTTCTTGTGTAAGAAAGACTTGTATGTGTATGATGGCAGAGGGGAAAAAGACAATGGAAAGAAAAAGATTAAAATGCTGAAGAAGGAGGGATAAGTATGAAAAAAGGTCTCTCTGGAGTCAGGAAAGAATTTGATCCTGGGCATAGATGAAAGATTTTGATTTAATGAAAAGGAAAGACACCTATAGGGTTAGATATGAGGTCAGACTAAGTGTAAATGTGGAACCTCTTATTGAATAACTCTAATCTTCCCAGTCAAGTATGAGTCAAGGTCATCTTCCAAGAGTTGGAATTAAGGAGATATAGAATATGTATTGGACAGATCATTACACATTGAACCATGGGGGTAATCCTACATGCCCCCATCTAGGGATAGACACACACACATTCTCCCTGTGGTAGTCTTCCAGTTCTCCCCATGTCTCCTACTATTCCACAAACTACAATCACCTCCTTGTCTCCTTGTCCCTTCCCAGTCCATTATCATCTTATTTCTTTTGCCATGAAAATTTTCTTCTAGGTCCTTTATTTGCCTCTTGCTTCCTCCACACTTACTTTTCTCATAGAGATTTGGTGACTGGGGACATGAGGTTGTGTGGAATGATTTGCAGTGAAGTTTCCCCATTCTGAATATCACATATACATTCTTATTACTTCCTTGTATTTTGTAACTAAGTTCAGTATTGTTTCCCCGCATATATATGTAAGTCATTGTGTATTTCAAGGTAATATAAGAGCTATTGAGTATTAATACAATTGATTGGATTAACTATTGAGACAAAATTAGAGGTGTTTTTAGTTTGGGGAAAGGAATGGTAGTTGAGAGGTAGCAAAGGGTTAAGTTTTTATAGAACTGCAAGAATTGCTGAGACAAGACTACTGATAAAAAAAAGTACCAGACAATAGCCTTGGGAAGAAGTTCGAGTTCCCAGTTCTCAGAGAACTCCCAGATAATACTAAACATGAAATAATATAGCTAAAAGGAGATGGCAGAAGCAGGTGTATTTGACCAATCAGAAAGCAGACAGCGGCCTTGGGACACTCAGGTCCAGATAAGGACACATCTAGGTTGGACTGAAGGGGGTTCAGTATTCTGAGGTTGTTACTGTGCTTGCGTAATGGACCTCATATTTTATGTATGTTATCTAACAAAATTCGAGCCTCATTAGTAATAATTAGATTAATGTTTGGGAGGGGTGGGTAACCGTTGCTTATTTAACCCAGTTTCTGCTTCTGTACCTCGGCCTCCTCTCCCTGGATAATTTCCAGTGACTGGACCACCCGTTTCTCTCGAGATTCTAATAAAACTTTCCACCTTCACTTTGAGAGGTCTCTGAGTGATCAGTTATTTGGGGTTAGGGTCTCTAGACCCCACACAAGGTTCTCACTTTCCTAGTATGACTATATTCAAGCTAATTATGTTGTGTGTCTCCCTACTACCAAAAATGAATTTATCTCAGGAGTGAGAATTTCTAGTTATGTCTCTGTCCCTCTCTGTCCTAATGGTATCTTATGCTAAGTAACATATTTGTACTTTTGCTATTTAGGTTCAACTAATGTTGATGTGTGTTACCTAAAGCATTCTTAATCAGAAGCAACATTGTTAGAGAAAAGTAACAGCAACAACATGGAGAGCAATAAACTTTATTTTTTTTTTTTTGCTTTTCTTTTGGAGGGCAATTGGGATTAAGTGACTTGCCCAAAGTCACAAGGCTAGTAATTGGAGAGCAATAAACTTAATTGCTAAATAAGAATGTTGAATGCTTTACCCATTGTTGAACTTACTTGGATCTTCCACTTTAAGTGGGCAATTCAGCTTTTCATTTAGTAAGCCTTTAGTTGACTACTCGGGCCCCACAAGCTTCTGAGTAATAGGTTCACCTCTAACTAATTGCAAAGCTAAAAATAAATTTTCTGGACTTGTAGGTGTATTTATATTGAAGAATAACAATGCAAGACTTTCCACTCTAAATTTAAACTTGTTATCTTGTCCATAGTGTTGCTATGGTAAGAAAGAATACAAAAGGAGATCTTTTGCTTCATATCCCCAAAATCAGAAAAGATTTGAGCAAGGGAAAAAAGGGGGAGAGGTCATTTCTAAGTGACTTTTACTCCTTTCTTTTAATGACTAAACTGTTCCATTTTATACAAATTAAAATCTTTGGATAAATATTGAGAAAATGTGATCCAGTTTGGTATAGTCAAAACAATTCTGAATTTGGAGTCAGAAGACTTGGGTTTGAAAATCTCTGCTGTGCTATTTTAAAATACTATGATTTTGCTCAAGTGACTCCACATTTTTGAGCCTCAGTTTCCCTGTCCACAAAGTGGGGGGAGTTGTGTAGGATGATTTTACAATATCATAGCTATGGATCTGGAAGGGAGCTTAGAAGACTTCTAAGTCCAACTGTCTCATTTTACAGATGTGGAGCATAGTCACACAGGTAAGCTACATAAGCCATGGTTCTCTGATTCCAGAACTAAGGGATGTTTTCCCCATCTTTTTTTCCCTATCCATTGCAATTCTAAAGTCACTTCCAACTTTCAGTCTATATTCCTTTTTTTTTTTTTTTTGCTTCATCTAATCTAGAATATAGGTCACTAAAACAAGGACTTTATTCATCCAACCAGAAAAGTGGGTGATTTTCCTAAGTAACTGCTGATGGATGAGTATTGACATTAAAGAAGCTGGATCCCATCAGGAAGTGACCTTGGAAGTATTCTTATGACATTGTTTAAGCTCTACTGTTGAAGCCAAATGGACTACGGACTTTTCCCCTGTGACTAACAGCTGCTGAAACCACTACACAGATTAATAATTGTTTAAACCACAGTTTCTCTGTGAGTAAACAAATGTTTTTTTTTCCTCTAAGGCTCCCTCCTCTAATGATATCAGCATACTGAGAAGGGTTTTATCCACCCTTTACCTAGACTTGGTCTGATCTTTGCAGTATTGGGGAGGTTAGGCTGGTGGTACTGTAGGGAATCTCCACCTCCTTCTTATCAAACCTAGAACTGGTGACTTCCATGCCAGTATATCTTAAAGCAGCCTGTTGAGTCATGTACTTAATTACATATTCAAATCCAAGTAATGCATTATGACCATTATCATCACAGTGAAAAAATGGTGGCAAACTAAAGATTTCCAATTTCTGGCTGAGTCCACTAATTTTAAGCCATATTCAATGTAATCAAGTTTCAAGACAACCAAAGAGTTTGAATGGTAAACTGGAAAAAAAATTTTTTAAAAATCAATAAGATTAAATTAATAAACCCAAAGCATTCAGTTAGTGTACGCTCAGCACTGTATATAGAGATATTGAGACTAAGGGTCAGTCAAGGTCAGTTATGGCCACCACTCCCTCACCCCTGCATCAAGTTATATTACCCCATCCTTTGACCTCTTATTTAGACATGAGATTAACAAATGCTTGTGGGAAAATAGAAATTTCTATAATGTTAGTACAAATAGTAAAGTGATGAAATAAACTTAATATACAAACATTCAATTTGAATTTATTTAAGGTCACTGGTGTTATGTGGGATAGTGGATAAAATGCTGGACCGAGTTTAGATTCTGTCTCAGACACCAACTATCTAAGTGACCCTGGTCAAATCACTTCACCACTCTCAGTCTATAGTTTCCTTATCTATAAAATGAGAATAATAATAGCACCTACCTCCCAGGGTTGTTGTGAAGATAAGATGAGACAACATATGTAAAGTGTTTTGCAAACCTAATAGTGCTGTATAAATTCAAAGTATTGTTATTATCATTATAAAAGATGTAAAGGTGAGATGACTTGTAGGTATAATGCTCACTTTAATGGTTCAAGTAGTTGTACTCAGCTGAGAGTATTTCTTCCATCAACACAGACGGCAACACCATCTTAACTTTGTAAACAGTGTTCAAGCGGTTGCTGTGGTCATTGTTGTTAGAAGGCACTCCAACTTGGCTACATTGGTCTTCAAATGACCAAAAGTCCACTATTATATTTGGAAGTTTCCAACAGTGTTTACATTCTTCTGATATAGCTTTTGAGAACTCAAGTTTCCCCCCATGTAATGACAAGATGTCAGAGAAGGAATTTAGTGAAGTTGAGGACTGTTGGGTCTTTGTTATTTCATATCAGAAGGGTTCCGAAGGGTCATTCATTTAAAACACTGAAAATGGAAAGGGATTATCACAGGAGTATAGTTTTAGAACTAGAAGTGGCCTTAGAGCCTTCCTTTTACTGATTAGAATCCGGGACCCAAGAGCACTAAGTCATTTAACTAAGGTCATGCATGAAGTAGGCATGGGAGGTTACTGTATACAATGTTCTCTTGGTTCTGCTCATTTATTTCTTTTTTTTTTTAAAGCAATTGGGGTTAAGTAACTTGCCCAAGGTTACACAGCCAGTTTTTTTTTTTGTGCGGGTGTTAAGTATCTGAGGCCGGAACCAATCCCCGGTCCTCCCGACTCCAGGGCCAGTGCTCTTACTCACTGTGCCACTCCTCATTTCACTCTTAATTTTTTCTTGTGTCTTTCTATGTTTTTTTTTTTCTATAGTCTTTGAGCTCATCATTTCTTATAGTATTCTAGCACAATCATGTACCACAACTTGTTCAGCCATTCCCCAATTAATGGGCATCCCTCTAATTTCCAGTTCTTTGCCACCACAAAGTGAGCTTCTGTAAAAATTTTAGAACATATAGGTGCTTTTCCTTTTTCCCTAATCATCTCTGGAAATAGACTAAGTAATGATATTGCTGGGTCAAATTGTATAGATAGCCTAGTGACTTTTCGGGCATAATTCCAGGGTGCTCTCCAAAATGGTTGGATCAGTTCATAATTTTACCAATAATAAATTAGTGTCTCAATTTTTCCACATTTTCTACATTTCCATCTCCAAAATGTATCACTTTCCCCTTATATTGTTTTAGTCAATCTGCTAGGTATAAAATGATATCTCAAGGTTATTTTAAAAGTCCACTAATTTCTAATGTTGGACCCTCTCCTCACACAGCAACTGGCTCTCACCTTTCTTTCTAAAGATCAAATTCTTCATTAAATGGCAAGAACTCAAGTGCCATGGAAGGGAAATCTCTTTGGCAGCATATAGATCTGGTTATAGGTTTATAAGAAGGGAAAGTACAGAAATTTGATGTCAATTCAGTAATAACAACTATTCAGTAATAACAGGAAAAAACAACAGTAATAAAAAAAGAACAAGATAACTGACTGGTGGAAATTCCCTTGCTATAATTAGAGCAATAAGAAGTAAAATGCCAGAGGTACAATGTGTGGTCCTTTTGAAATAGAGAAAAATTGTAGTCACCTGAATTGTATGCCACATCTCTGGGATTTAAAGCATTTAAAATGCTTTTCCCTACCAACCAGGAAGGGATATTGAGGTGTTAATCCTGGATCTTTTTCTCTTGCCTGGTTCTAATACAAGTCTTGGTTAGTTTAAATTCACAATTGATGCTTTTGTTTCTATCATGTTAAGTGAACCTGAATTACTTGTAAGTAATGTTTCAGTCACCATGTTGGGGGCATTTTCTTTTTTTATCGCATTTTTAATTATAATTTTTAAATTTTTTTTTTAAGCAATTGGGGTTAAGTAACTTACTCAAGGTTACATGGCCAGTTATTTTGTGTGGATGCTAAGTATCTGAGTTTGGAACCGATCCAGGGTCTCCCAACTCCAGGGCCAGTGCTCTTACTGCACCACATGGCCACCCCTCCAATTTTTATTATAAACCTAACAAATGAATAAAGATGAATGTTTTAATATACAAAGAGCAGAAGAGAAAATTGAATATAAAATTGTGAACTTTATGTGCAGTTTTTAAAGCATATAATAAATCAAAGATGGCAGTAATAAAATTGCCCTGTTTTTCTGTGTCTAGAGGATAATTTTTTGGACCACACTTAAGGTAAGAACCATGAAAGTCAATGTTACTAAGCAATAACTTAATTAGATAACACTGGTACATGTAAAAGAGGGAAAGAGCCAAGACCGATCCCTCAACATAGGTTATTTTCTTTGTCCTAATGCTTTTGGGGCCTGAAGATAGCTGTTGAGACATGGGTTCCATGACTTTTTACCTCTCTGTGATAGTAGTGTTATTTATCCTCTCCACCACCATGTAGATTAGGTTAGATATTTCCATTAAAGACAAAGAAGCTGTGCCCAAGACAGGATTGACCTAGGGGTTCAGCTGCCTGAGTTCAAATCCTACCTCAGACACTTACTTAGTTAAGTCACTGACCTTGGGTAAGTCACTTAACTTCCATTTGCTTTTGTTCCCTCATTTGTAAAATGGGGTAAATAAGAGCACCTCCCTCAAAGGTTGTTATGAGGAACAAATGAGAAATTGCTAAATGTACTTTGTAATTGCTAGCTATCACTGTGAATATTGTCATCCTCATTATTATTATTATTATTATTCCTTTGGTTCAATTTCCTATGCAGTATGACTTTATTGAGTGACTCTGGTCACCAAATGGCATAAAAAAAGATCACTCCTGTGGAGCAGGCCCTTTAGACTTGTCAGATGTTCAGAGACAGAGTGAGTCACCCCTGTATGGAGGTGAGAGGGCAGCTCAGTGGTGAACAGGAAGAATTCCTCTTTCTGAGTTCAAATTTGGCCTCACATACTAACTAGCTGTGTGGCTCTGGGTAAATCACTTCACCTTGTTTGCCTCAATTCATCATCTGTAAAATGAGCTGGAGAAAGAAGTGGCAAACCACTCCAGAATCCTTGCCAAGAAAACCCCATGTGGAGTCACAAAGAATAAGACACAACTGAAAAACAACAGCATGGAGGTGGGTAGACAAAGTGAGGCAGTAATTCTTTTTATGTTGTGGCTAAGTAAAACTTTTATTAACTATCCAATAACCTAAGAGTTTCTCATTTCATTCTAATAATTGGACTAAACTACCAATGGATTAGACCAAATCAGAAACACCCTTTGTATATTCTCTATGGTAGAACCTCCATTTTCTTTTGGGAAGAATGGAGAGAGGTGCTGATTGACTATTTCTCAATTTGTCTAGCCTTATGTAGAACATATATTTCAAAGCAAATTGAGTTTCCATGAACTTTATCAGGAGGTTGCTTTCCCATATGGTATTTTCCTAAAACAAAACAAAACAAAACAAAACCAGGTTAGGTGTGGCCACCATTCCTTTATTTATGGCCTGTCACAAAGGAACTATGAAGGGGTACATTTTATCACTGTCAGTCTGTATGTTTCCAAGGTGAGCTAGCATAATGTACTTTTACCTGGCTTATTCATGGTTTTAATTGCTAGCTTTCCATTCTGAGGGATTGGAAAGTCTAAGAATTTATTAGTGTCTTCTATGGCACATACATTTCCCAGTTACTGAAACCACTTTGCATTCTCAGGCTTCTCTCCCAACACCTTCCTTTTGCATTAAGGTATTGGATGGAACTGGGCTGGGGTGGGGAGGTGTTTCAACCCTTTCATCCTTTTGTATTCCCTCTTCTAGACTGGCTGAGCTATCAGTCAAAAATAGGTCAGACAGTGATAGTGTAATAATTAATGAAATCATCACTCTCTGGTCTCCTACTTATTGTGAAAGACAGTGACATTAAGTGAAATAAGGATGAGGGAATAGGTTTTATACTTTATATATCTTTATATTATATCTATATATACTATATCATTATATAGATGATAAATTCCTGCACGAATCCCTGGGAAAGAGTATAGAAACACTGGACTGGATGGAATCCATTTGAAGGGATGCTAATGAAGAAGGGGAAAAAAAAGGAGCCGGGCTGTGTGAAATGTCACACTCACATTTAAATGTCACCTGTTAGGGAGCCATAAATCTCTTCTTAGGGACCTTCTGAGGGGAATACTAGGTTTCTTTGTTGGGTTTGTTGGGGACCTAAGCTGAAGGATTATTTGTCTTCCTGATAATGGATGGCATTAATAGAAATGTTGGGCAGTTTGGCTGGATAGGGAGGAGGCAAGAGGCTCTCTTTGTGTCTTTCTCTTTTTCACTCCTGTCTTTCTCTCAATATTTATTTTTTAAATTTTCATGATGAATAATAACTCAATTTCTGCTCAGGTCAAAAAAGAACTCCTGTTAAATTGACCCTGACTTGTTTCCTCATGACTGGAATGCTCTCCCTCTGCACCTCTGCTTTGGGAACCCTAGTTTTCTTTAAGGCTTAGCTCAAGATGCCACCTCTTATGAGAAAACTTTCCCAATTCTCCTGCTCTCATCATTAACCCTGCCTCCTAACCTTCAAAGTACTTTGAATTTATTTTGTGTTGTTTTGTAGTCAGCCCAATAGTGTCTAAGTTATTTGAGGGTAGGAATTGGTCTTTTTTTTTTTTTTGTCTTTCTGTCAAAATATCTGGCACCTATGGGATACCTAAGAAATTCTTGCTGAACTGAACACAATAAATGAAACTTCACCTTGAAAATATTGTTCTTTGAGTCATAATAGGCCTGTTGTCCTTGGCTGACCAAGGAATTGTAGTAAGTAGTGATGATGAATGTGAATATTTAAATACAAAAATTACTCTCAGCCCAAATAGAGACTCTCCAAGTAGACATGAAAAGGAATAGAATTTTGTTCTAGAAAGACCCTATTCTCTTCTTTCTCATTGGGTTTCCATCATAGGAACCCTCTAATGTTTCTTCCTCAAGTGAAAAATGGACACATTCCTGTTCTTCTTACAAAATTTAGATGTAAATTTTAATTTGAGTCCTTCCCCCCTTCAATAAAATCTTTGTTGTTTGTTATCACAGAGTCAAAGTTCTTAGAACTTAACCATAATTGAACTTTCTTGGTTTCAAAAGTTCCTTCACAGACATTATCTCACATGATCTTCACAACTAGCCAAAGTGTAGACATCTGAGAGTTTGCCTTAAGGTGATATTCCTGAAAGTTGTCTGAACTTGGAATAGAATTTAGGACTGGCTCATGCTCAGAGCTCTTTATAATAACAGCCACTCCTCACACTGACATGGAACCTTGAGGTTTGAGAAATACTTTTTTCTGAACATCCTCTGAAGAAAATGATGGAAGTGTTATTATACCCATTTTATGAGCATAATAATAAGTTAATGGAGCTAGAGAAGTTATAAGAGACTCTCCATTTTTTGTTTTATTGGGGTGGGGGGAGAGAGCCAAATTCTTGAGTTTAGGGAATAAATACTCTGACACTGCTTGGGAAATCCTAAATTTTAAGGTCCTTTCCAGCTTTGTTACTGGAGCAGTTATGAAAGTAACACTTCCTCTTATAGATTCTGAAGGCAGACAGAACATGTTAGGTGTTCACTTTATGTATAATTCTGCTTGCTTTTCCTTATAGCTGGAGTTGAATTTAAAGTTATAATTCAGTTTGAGGCACTCTAGATAGCTATTTATCTGCATTTTAATAAACACTTTTTATACTCTTGAATTTTATAAGGTCATAATTTCACAGATTTATAGCCGGGAAGGACCTTAGAGCTTGTCTTTTTCAATGTCTTCATTGTGTAGATGGGAAAACTAAGGCCCAGACAAATTACTTGGGTGTGCTGTGAAAATAGACACAATGTAAGTGATGAATGAAACTAATCAGAGCATCCTAACATTGCCTTTCATCCACTGAAAATTTTCCTTTGCTGAAATTTTTACTGAAAAAATGAGGATTCTGCTTCCCAGAGCACATTCTAGTGAAAGTGTGTCCCATGCACATATATATGCAAGAGCAAGACCATCAGTGTGCCAAAAGGGTCACTTTACAATATGCCACTCACACTGAAGATCCATGAAGAGAATATCCAGTCTTGAAAATTCAAGAATTTGCCAATGAATCACTGCATGTTAGAGGATTTGGAGATAGAAGGGACCATAAGGATCATTTTGTTCAATCCCTTCATTTTGCAGATTAGGAAACTGAGGCCCTAAAAAGTTTAGGCAACTTTTGCAGTCACAAAGGTAGGAAACAGTAGAGCCGGGTGTCAGACCTAGGTCTATGGATAGCACATGCAATGTTCTTTTCAGTCCCCCTTATAGTGTTATGTAGAGTCCATTCTTTGTTTCAGCTTTTATACTTTGTTTTCTCATTCTGGTTGCCCTATGTTTATTTTATTTTACCACCTACCCAGAATCCTTTATTTAGAGCCTGGGGTGCTGGTGGTAGTGAGGCTATTCTCAATAATTGTCTTTTTATTTAATCAAATATGTTAGAATAAATCAATGTGGTACCAAAGTCTAAGACTCAGCCTCCTTGATACCACCTGTCCTCTTTAATGAAGAAAGTTTACTATAACTTTAGGCCCCAAGTCATCACAAAATGCAAAAGAAATTAATAAAATAATGTGTATTCCATTAAGCTTTTTGAGAAATATGACATGGGTGGGTAGGGGGTTTTGGTGGGTTTTTTCTTTGGTTAACTTAAAGATTCCCCTACCACAATCCATCCCCTCTTTCATTCTATAGTTCCACACATTATCCTTTGATCATAGTATACAATGGAACCTCCCCCTCAAAATTACCTTAGGTTTCAGCTACACATGTTCCAAAATAATATATGCTGGTATTGTTCTGATCAATCAATTAATCTTTTAATTAATAAGCATTAATTAGGTACTTACTATATGCTGTGTTAGGAACTAAGTATTAAAAGAAATTAAAACATCTCTGACCTCAATTAGCTTACATTCTATTGGGGGATGGGGAGGACAGATAGTTCATGCCTCACACACATGTGCTTTTTTTGCTATTGATATGTTCAGTCCTGACGAACTTTTTATGACCCTGTGGACTATAGGATGCCAGTACTGTAGATAGGATTTTCTTGGCAAAGATATAGGAGTGGTTTGCCATTTCCTTCTCCAATGGATTAAGGCAAACAGAGGTTAAGTGACTTTCCCAGTGTCACACAGCTAATAAGTGTACGTTGCTGGGTTTGAACTCAGATCTTCCTGACTCCAGGCCCAGAACTATCCACTGAGCCACTTTACTGCCATACACACACACATACACACACACACACCCCATCCCCAAATATATGTTTATGTGTACATATATATACATACATACCTTACACATACATACACACATATCATCTCAAAAGTCCTAGTGTGATTTTAAGTTATTAAAGTTTAAAATTGCATTAAGACTTTTTACTACAATCTGTATAACTCAAATGATTCTATGAATTCATTGATTCAGGAGTTCCCTCTAATAATGCAGATAACAACCTAGCTGAGCCTGATCATTCAAAATGTACATAGTGAAAAGAAAAACTATACATAAAAGTTCATTATTTCAATCAACAAGCATTTATTGTCCACTATGTGCCATTCACTATACTAGTGAATGGAGATACAAGGACAAAGAATTAAATAATCCCTACACTCAATGCATTTCATGTAAGATTCCTTTTTTCTTTGTATATCAAAGTGCTCATGTTTGTTTATTAAGTTCATAATAAAAAAGAGAAATACTCAAAAGGATGTGATCTAATCAATTCAGGAGTTCTCTTTCACAATACAGGTTGTAACCCATTCATGCCACCTAAATTGTCCATGTTCTCCCATAAATTTGCCACAGAAGGTTCACCCAACATTCTGGAGACTTTGCTCCATTTCTCCAACATTGCCAGGGCACTGTCCATTTGTCTTCATTTGCTTTCGCTATATGATCGGTCCATCTTCTCTTCCTGTTATACAATTCCTTGACTTCCTTTACTCCTGATTTTCTCTGGTTATATGTTGTTTATCAATTATACATTGCAACTTTCTGACACCCACTATGCATCTTTCTATTATGTTCTATGTGGTACTCCTCTTTAGTTTATCAGAGGCAGTGATGTTCTCAGTCTTACTGCCATTAATGACATCAGGAAAATGTTGGTATTGAACAGATGGACCTTTGCTTTCATGGGAAGCATGGAGTTAGTAAAAGGACTTTGAAAGTTTCTTAAAACCATTGAATCCATTCCTCTCCTCCTTCTTTTCAATTATCACCCAGATCATTTTTGCTTTGTACTGTCACACTGTTGGACAAGGCCTATAGAATGTCCCATCCAATTTTATGTTGAAATACAGGCAATAGACATTCTTGATCTACTTGTCCTTTACTGTGTGGATGGACAGGTCAAACTTTTTTTGAATGATTACAGGAGATACTTTTTGGCTTAATGCAATCAATACGCTCTGTAAACAGGAGCATCTGGAAGACCTTGCCATTCAGTAGGATATCTGGATCCCCTTTACTTGGAGAAAGAAATGGCAAACCACTCTAGTATCTTTGCCAAGAAAGCCCTGTGGACTGTATAGTTAGGTCCATGGTCATGAAGAGTCAGATAGAGCTGAATGACTGAACAACAAATCTCCTTCATTTCAATGTCAAACACTTCTTGTGCGCATAAATCTCCCTGCTTTATGTCTCTCCTTTTTTGCAATCAGAGGGCCATTGAATAGAATTATTTCTTTTACAACATATTCCACAAAGTTCTGAATGATTTTAATGAGTGGAGAGTTGAGTTGCTATAAAAGAGCCTGTAAGGCAACATTTTGTTTTCCCAAATCAAATGCTTGTTTATAAAAAACAAATACACATACTAGTCACTATGTCTTTCCAACAATTGTGAAATGGTAAACATGTGGTTAGTCCATGTTGAATAGTGATTGCAAAAGCCTGGATTTTTCCTACCTTCACTGAGAATGACCTTAGTTTGTGTATGGATGACCCTCATAAAGATTTTGCATATATTGGAGAGTAGGTATATAGATTATTAGTTACTAATGTTATTTTGGTCACCATTTTTAGTATTAATAAGGTCCAATTTCCCCCCCCCCCCATACTTCCAGTATCTTCCCCTTTTTTGCCTACTTTATATATTGATTTCTCAATGCTCTCACAATTGCATTTCTTCCAGCACAAATATCCTCTTTATATACTTGATCTAATCTGACTAATATTTTTTCATCTTTGTTCTCTTTAGTGCCATTTCTGATTATTTTATAAACACCTTTAGGATTGTGATATTAGGTTCCAGATGTGATGGTTCCACTCTCCTTGAGAGAGAAAACAGTTTGTTGAAATGACTTTTGAAATTTTTTTCCTTTCTACCTTCCTTCCCCCATTTGTAGTCCTTTTTCCATTTTCATTCTTGAAAGCTTTTGGAATGATTTTGCTTGACTGGATATCTTGCCAAAATTTCTTTAAATTGGTTTCCCCCTGCTGCCTCTCTCTGATTTATAATACTATAATGCTCAAAATTATCTATCCTTCTTAATAGACATGTGAGTATATAGAAAATAAACATATACAAAATAAATACAAGGTAATTTATAGGGGAGACACTAGGAGTTGGAGGATTAGAACCAAACTTCAGGAAACCTTAGAATTTTTGATGGCTATAGCAAAAAACATATGGAAAATTAAATTATTACTTTTTAAAAAGCAGTAGTGTGACATTCTGAAAAGGAAACAAACCACTGAGGGGAGGCAGCAATAATGAATTAATGCCCAATAATGAATTAATGCCTATTTAGGTTGAAGGAAGGAACCCTAAATACTAAAGTGATATTTGGAGTGCCAGGAAGTGGTTCATTAAAAGACCAAATTACCACTCTCATTACTACTCTTTCAGGCATGGACAATGGTTAGAAGAGTTTCAAGATCATCTGTCTGGTTGGTCATATCCATTGGGTAAGGACACAAGCTCATTTGCTGTGTCTCAAAAAAAAAAAAAAAGCAGCTTACTTAGCTTTTGAAAATTTTTATCTGACCTGGGCAAAGTAGAGCTGAATTTGATGCAGACATACAGAGAGCTCAACAGAGAAACAGGTAGGAAGAAGAAAGATCAGACTTCTAGACTGTAAGATAATAGTTTTGGAAGTGGGAGGAACTCTAGAGGTTGGTTAGTCCAATCTCTCAGTATAAAAAAGGAAATTAAAGCACAGGAAGACTAAGTGATTTGCCAGGTATCACAAATCTAATGAGTGTGTAAGACAGGATTGAACCCAGGTCTTATTGGCAGCTAAGTGGCACAGTAGATAGAGTGCCAGCCCTGAAGTTAGGAAGACTCCTCTTCTTGCATCCAAATCTGGCCTTAGACCCTGGGCAAGTCACTTAACCTTGTTTGTCTCAGTTCTTCATCTGTAAAATGAGCTGGAGAAGGAAATGGCAAACCACTCTGGTATCTTTGCAAAGAAAATCCCAAATGAGGTCACAAGGAGTTGGACATGACTGAAAACAACTGACCAGCAACAACAACTTTATTTAAATCTCAGTCATGCACAAAATAAAATTTTATTCCAGAGGGTATATCATAAAGGAGGTATCAAAAGGAGAGAAAAAACAATTTCAAATTATCAGGAGCTGGAGTAGGTGAAGAGAGGAGGAGCATAAGAGAGGGATATTATGTGTTAATAAAGGGACAATGAAGGGAAACATAAGAAGATGGAAAGGAGGGAAATATGAAATAAATTTTCATAGCAGTGAATGTGAATGTATGAACTCACAAACAAAGCAGAGGAGGATGGATTATATGATAGAATCCAAAAATAAATTGTTTGCAAGAAATACACTTGAAATATAAATATCTGCTGAATTAGAATGAGTGGTTGGAATAGAGTTTGTTATGTCTCAGGTAAATCCAAAAAAGATCACTTACTCTAGCAGTATACTTTCCAGGGATGTACACATAGATGATGAGGTTGATGCATGCATTGCCTGAGCTAGCTCAGTGTTTTGGATGCTTTGAAGAAATGTGTGTGTGTGTGTGTGGGGGGGGGGGGGAAGAGGTATTAGGTTGCCTACTGAACTGGAGGTCTACAAAGCTGTTGTGATGACCTCATTGTTGTATACCTCTGAAACCTGAACAGTATACCAGTGCCATGCCAGGAAACTGAATCACTCCCATTTAGATTGTTTTAGGAAGATTATGAAGATCACCTGGCAATATAAGGTACTGGACATAGGTCTTTTCTCAAGCTAAACTACCAACCATTCAAACTTTACTAAGAGAGCACAATTCTGATTGGTTGGTCACATTGTTCAAATGCCAAATATATGTTTGCCTAAAAGACTATTTTATGGAGAATTCACACAAGGCAGGTGATCATGTGGTGGTCAGAAGAAGGAATACAAGGATGCTCTCAAGATCTCTCTGAAGAACTTTTTAATCAATTGTGAGACATGGGAGACACTGGCAAAGGACCACCCAGCATGGTGTGCAAGCATCAAAGAAGGCTCTGTGCTCTATGAGCAAAGCAGAAATGTAGTAGCTCAAAAGAAATGAGATATGCACATTTAGAGACTTCTCCATTCCAAACATTCACATGGACTATTTGTGCCTGACCTGTGGCAGAGCCTACTAAGCTCATGTTGGTCTGATCAGCCACAGTTGGATCCATTGCACTTTGACTCCAACATAGTGATGTCATTTTGGTCCTCTTTTAGAACAAAGGACAACAACCAACCAAATCCAAAAAAGTAGGTGAACAGGAAAATTAAGCATGGCTAAAAGAGGCAAAGAAACTACATTATGCTTAAAGGTTTCACTGATAATATAAATACTTATTCTAATAATAGTAGATCGAAGTTATTAGAGAAAAAAATAATCAAATTAATGTTAAAAATATAAAGCAAAAAGTATAACACTTGAGGACTTCAATGTTCCTCTTTCAGACCTAGAAAAATCTAACAACAGCAACAACAACAAAGAAGTATAAAAGAACCTCTATAAAATTTTAGAAAAGTTAGATATGATAGATCTCTGGTGATTATTGAATATTTCTTAGCTGTGTATTATGCCTTTACAAAACCTGGTTATATTCTAGGGCATAAAAACCTCATAAACAATGCAGAAAAGTACAAGTATTAAATGCATCCTTTATAAATCATAACATAATAAAATCATAAATTAAAGGCCTTTGGAAAAAAAAGATTAAAATTTAACATTTAAAATTAAATTAAATAATTTAATCCTAAAAAATTGGTGGATCAAAAAACAAATCATAGAAACATTACATCATTTCATAAGAGAAAGTAGAAACAGTGGTACAACATGCCAACACTTTTGAGAGGTAGATAAGGTAGTCCTTTAGAGAACATTTGAGAACAAATCAATTGATTGAACATGAAACTAAAACATTTAAAAAGTAACAAATCAAAAGACCTAAATTAAACATAAAATAGAAATTCTGAAAATTAAAGGAGAAATAAACAATATCCAAAGCAAAAAATTATGAATTGGTATTTAAAACAAGGAGCTGTATTTTTAAAAAGATACCCTAAAAACACAAGGAAACCAATAGCTAATCTAGACAAACAAAAACAGAGAGGAAAACTGAATTGCCAGTATAAAAAATGATAAAGAAGAAGAAATGTAAAGGGAAAGTAAGGGATTATTATTATTTTTATTTTTCAAAATATTTTATACACATTATTTATGCAAAAAATAATTTTGCACATTTATATTTTGGCAAAAATCTTAACACATGAAATGGATAGATATATTTTTAAATAGAAAATTTCCACACTATCATAGTAAGAAATAAACAATTTAATGATCTAATCTCAGAAGAAATTGAACAAGACATAAATGAAATCTTAAATAAAGAATCCCAGGATCTGATGAATTTAAACAAAAATTGTATCAAATTTTCTAAGAAAAATAAATAAAATTTATAAAAAATTGTTAGCTAAAACAGGGAAATATAATATACTATTACATTCCTTCTATGTGATAAGTTGATACCTAAATCAGAGACAGGTAAACCAGAGAAAAAACCCACACTTACAGATTAAATATCAACTATTAACTAAAACAACAATTATAAATGATATTTCTAATGAATACAAATTAAAAATATTATCAAAGAAGAAAAAGCAATATATTAAAATATTCACTGTGGCCAAGTTGCATTTATACTAAGAAAGCAAGGTAAGAACAATATTAGGAAATCTATAAATATAATATACAATATTAACAATAAAGATTAAAAAACTATTAAAAAAACTACATGAATATATCAATAGTGGTAGAAAAGGCTTTGACAAAATACAATACCTTTTTTTTTTTCCTTTTTCTAGGGCAATTGTGGTTAAGTAACTTGCCCAAGTTTACATGGCTAGTTTTGTGTGGGTGTGCGGGTGTTAAGTGTCTGAGGCCGGAACCTCCTGACTCTGGGACCAGAGCTTTACTCACTGTACCACCTAGCCGCTCCTACAACACTTTTTTAATATTAACTTTGCTGTCTTCTTCTGGTTCCATGTTTTGATCCTTTTTGTCCCCCAAAACAGGTTCTATGGTCTGATTATACTTCCTCTGTTTGCTCATCTTGCCAGTCAATTACTTGACTTTTGAGTTCTTTGCCATGGTAGAACTCTGCTTCCAGAGTGAAGACAGCTATGAACCAAATTTCTAGGGTTTTTGCAGCTGTTGTCAGAGCTGTCATGAGGAGGACGCCCTCTCTACAGCCACCACAAGCTCTGGCACACTAGCGTTCCTCACTCCAGGACCACCACCCAAGATGGTGACCCAAATCCAACCAGGTCAAAGCAAGAGCGATTACCCTCTGAATGGTCACTTGGTCCCTGTGCAATCTGCAGACCAGGAGCTCTGGAGATAGCCACATAGCAGCAGCTGCAGCTGCTGCATTGCCACCACCTTCACTGCCTTGGGGGCAGGGGCCGGACTGCGCTTTTCTCTCACCCAGATCCAACAGAGTTCTCTACTGACCTTTTACTTTCTCTTTGGTGATTATGGGTTGAGAAGTCTGGAAACTGACACAACTGCTGGCGATTCACTCTCTTGAAGTCTGCTCTGGGCGGTCTGGGCCATGAGTCTGGGCCAGCATGGCTCATGTAGGAGTATGCTCAGCTCCCAGCCTGGTGTAATAGACCCTGTCGGCCTGCCAGCCTGCCTTCAGCGGGAGATTTGGTTCTCTCTGTCAT
Organism: Petaurus breviceps papuanus; assembly: GCF_028583685.1. NCBI lineage: Eukaryota > Metazoa > Chordata > Mammalia > Diprotodontia > Petauridae > Petaurus > Petaurus breviceps. The sequence continues at coordinate 15,963,669 of NW_027187374.1, forward strand.
TTTGTGGGTTCTGTAACACTAAAATTTGTTTAGTCATTTTTTACAGGTATTGGAGGTGGTTGGAGCAGGAGCTCAAGCAAGTTCCTGCTTTTATTCTACCATCTTGGCTCCACCCCTTTTTAATATTGAAAGGTTAGAACAAGACAAACTTTATCTTTATAGTTACAATAGGACAAGCACATTCTTATGAAATCACACAAATTTAGCTCATGAAGCTAAATGCTTTAGAATGTAAGACATAGATATTGCAATTTGAGAATGTGAGCATAGAAACCACAAAAATGTTAACACCCTTGACATCTTTGTCACTATTTCCCACTATTGCTTAATTCATCCTACCTTTAAATTTATAAAAAACATAAAGTTGCATCATGTAGAATTGGGAACAGTGTCTGGAACAATTTCATTCTGTTTCCCCTTGTTTTAAACAAGTATATATACAATCTTTTAGGCTTAAGTGACTTAGTCTGTATAATTTCTTTTGTTTTTTCTTAGAGGGGTAGGGATGCTAGTCTGTATAATTTCTTTTTTTTTTCCTTAGGGGGTAGGGATGCTTTTGAAGGTTCTACTGAGATATGCCTTGTATAACTGCTACTTGAAGGACTGGAACTGAAACTGGTGAGAAGTGGTCTACTGTGGTCCTTCTAGCCTACCACACTATTGTCCTCTGGTGGTGTCAGTGGCAGAACAGGCGAGCTTTTGTTCTCAGTATCCCTTGTTAGACAACTCCCATTGTTAACTCTAGCTAAGGCTCTGTATTTGCCCCTGGGTAGGGCTCTAGCCTCTATGTAAGACTGTATTAGGCTATGTCTGTTCCATTCTAAATGGGAAATAGCAGAAGCAAGTCCGTGTTAACCCTGGGAAAAGGGCGGTTAATATCCTGGTATGAAATTTTACCAAACCTTTAAAGCAGAAGTATAATGGTTCAGTTTCAAGGAAACTAAAATTGTTATTCAGAATAAGTATACAAGGTGGAATTTTGTTGGTTAATTTTTCTTTTTCTGTATTTTTGTAACCTGGTCATCTGAACAAAATTACTTTTCCCTATGGTCTAAAAGAAAAAAAGATAAGAGAGAATTTTTATACAGAAAATTTCAAAACTTTCAAAGAAGAATATAATCTTAGCCCAACATCGCTAATTCTAGATAGTTGAGAATATATAAAGAGATACCCTTACCTCATTTTCATGAATTTTTTTTTTTAGGCATTAGGAGTTAAGTGACTTGCCCAGCATTATACAGCTAATAAGTGTATGAGGCTAGATTTAAACTCAGGTCCTCCTGCTCCAGGGCCAGGGCTCTATCTACTGTGCCACCTACTTGCCCTCACCTTTCTCCATCCCCCCCATCATTTTTTTAAATTTTTATCTTTCTACATTTGTTTTTATAAGATTGTGAATTCTAAATTCCCCCTCCCCCTCAATTCATCCCTCCCCACGATGGCATGCAATCTGATATAGGCTCTACATGTTCAATTATATTAAACATATTTCCACATTAATTGTGTTGTAAAAGAAAAAACAGAACAAAAGAGAAAAACCATGAGAAAGAAAAAAAAAACAAGCAAAAAAGAGAAAATAGTATTCTTTGGTCTTCATTTAGACTCCATAGTTCTTTCTCTGGATCTGGATAGCATTTTCCATCATGAGTCTCTTGGAACTGTCTTAGGTCATGGCATTGCTGAGAAGAGCTATCAAAGTCAGTCATTGCACAGTGTTGTTGTTACTGTGTGTAGTATTCTCCTGGTTCTGCTCATTTCACTCAGCATCAGTTCATGTCTTTCCAGATTTTTCTGAAATCTGCCTCCTCATAATTTTTTCTCTGTTTTGACTCTTCTTGGTTTAGGTACCAGCATCATATTTGTATCATAAAAAGAATTTGGAAAGACTCCTTCTTTGCCTATTTCCCCAAATAGTCTATAAAGTGTGGGAATTAATTGCTCTTTAAATGTTTGATAGAATTTGCTTGTAAATCCATCTGGCCTTGGAGATTTTTTCTTAAGGAATTCACGGATGACTTGTTCAATTTCTTTTTCTGAAATGGAGTTATTTAAGTATTTTATTTCCTCTTCTGTTCATCTGGGCAATTTATATTTTTGTAAATATTCCTCCATTTAACTAAAACTGTCAAATTTATTGGCACATAGTTGGTAAAAATAGCTCCTAATGATTGTTTTAACGTCTTCATTAGTGGTGAATTCACTGTTTTCATTTTTGATACTGGTAATTTAGTTTTCTTCTTTCTTTTTTTTTATCAAATTAACTAAAGGTTTATCTATTTTATTGTTTTATTTTTCATAAAACCAGCTCTTAGTTTTATTTATTTGTTAAATAGTTTTCTTAATTTCAATTTTATTAATCTCTACTTTGATTTTCACAATTTCTAATTTGGTATTTAATTGGGGATTTTAATTCATTTTTTTCTAGCTTTTTTATTTGCACATACAATCAATTGATCTCCCATTTCTTTATTTTATTCATTTAAGCACTTAGATATATAAAATTTTCCCTAAGCACTGATTTGGATGTATCCTACAAGTTTTGATATGTTGAGTCATAATTGTCATTTTCTTGGATGAAGTATTGATTCTTTCTATGATTTGTCTTTTGAACCACTCATTCTTTAGGATTAGATTATTTAGTTTCCAATTAATTTTTAGTCTATCTTTCCATGGTCATTTATTACATGTAATTTTATTATAAAATGACCTGAAAAGGATGCATTTAATACTTCTGCTTTTCTGCATTGGATTGTGAAGGCTTTTTTTTATACCCTAGTACATAGTCAGTTTTTGTGTAGGTGCCATGAACCACTGAGAAAAAGGTATAAATTTTTTCCATCTCCATTCAGTTTTCTCCGGAGGTTTACCATGTACAACTTTTCTAAAATTCTATTTACCTCCTTATCTTCTTTCTTGTTTAAACATAGTTTTAAAATGTCTCCTTCCATTTTACTCTAATTTGTTTATGATATGATCTTTCATATCCAGGTCATATATCCAATTGGAGTTTAATATGATGCATAATGTGAGACACTGTCCTAATTTCTCCCAGACTGCTTTCTAATTTTCCCAGCAGTTTTTGTCTTTATTCCAATAGCTAATGTTTTTGAGTCTGTTGAACACTGTACCACTGTATTAAATTTCTTCTAGATGTTATGAATTTGTTATGATTCAGGATCAACTTTTCTCTTTTTTTAACCAATAACAAATTATTTTGATGAGTTTTGCTTTGTAATATAGCTTAAAATCTGATATTGCTAGGTCCCTTTCTTTTCCATTAAAAAAATTCCCTTTAGATTCTTTTATAAAATAATTTTGTCTAGATCTATTAAATAAGCCTTTTAAAATTAAATAAACCCTTTAAACAAAACAAAAAAAAACCCAAAAGATGATCTTAAAAGATGGTATTATGCATGTTTTGTTTTGTTTTTTTGCTTTTTGGAGGGGGGAAGGCAGAGCACTTTGGGTTAAGTGACTTGCCCAAGGTCACATGGCTAATTTTGTGTTAAGTGTCTGAGGCCACATTTGAACTCAGGTCCTCCTGATTCCAGGACTGGTGCTCTATTCACTGTGCCACCTAGCCGTCCCAACCATAATCTTTTAATGTGGAATTATGAAATATCTGAGTATAGCTTTTCTGGTAGGAGGGGAGACATTTTAAAAATAGAGATCTTATATGCAAACACATATCTCTCTCTGCTATACAGATACATCTCTCTCTCTCTGTAAGGGATTGTAATTGCTTTAGTGTTAAAAAAAAAATAGGGTGATTTAAAATGTGAAATTTGGTCTCTGAGTTCAAAGTCATCTCTCAAACTGAAATTTAAGTCCTAAACCTGACAGATGATACTATATAGGACTGTATATGTTGCATAAATGAGAAGTTTGGGAATCCCAACCTAGACTAATCAGGAAATTCGCTTATAGAAGAACCCTAAAATGCAGTGTGAAATATTGATTATTACAATATCTTCCTGCATAGATCTCTTTTAAAAAAATAACAATACTTTTTGCAGAAGTCTTGTGCAGTTGAGTTGGAAACTTTCTCAGGTTCACATTTCCTTGCTGAGTAGGCTAAAGGAAAAAAACAAAGGTAGCTTTAATTTTCATAGTGTGATACGTCAGTGAATTCTCTGCAGTCTAACTTTCCAGTGGTCAAAGAAAGCTGAAGCCTATTGGAATCTTTTGTTCAAGGACTTGCATGGAAAATTTTAATGATTTTTACCCTTGCTTGGGGATTCCCTCAAACAATAGTAAGTGACACAGGGATCCCTGTTCCCAGTTACTCTGTTCCTCAGGTTCTAAACTTTTCTTCCCCTACCAGATGACAGGACATTCTCATCTTGGACAAAAGGAGGACTAAAGAGGAAAAAAAAGAACAACTTCAGAATTTCCTTCACAGTTGGAATAATGATGACGATGATGATGAAGATAGCTAGTATTTCTATAATGCTTACTATGTGCCAGGAATTGAACTTTACAACTTTTATCTCATTTGATTCTCACAACAATCCTGGGAGATATATGCTTTTATTATCTCCATTTTACAGAAGAGGAAACTGAAGCAAAAAGGGATCAAATGACTTGCCCAGAGTCACATAGCTACTAAGTGCCTGAGGTTTGATTTGAACTCAGGTCTTCCTGACTCCATGCCCAGGACTCTATCCATGCACCTCCTAGCTGATATGACAAGCACATTCTTGTGATATCATGTAAATTTTGCTTTGAGGCAAAATGTCTTACAATTTAAAACATAGATATGGCTTTTTGAAAATGTAGATAAAGAAAACCATAGGGGCGGCCAGATAGCACAGCGAGTAAGGGCACCGGCTCCAGTGTTGAGAAGACCTGGAGATCGAATCCCGGGCTCGGACACTTAGCACCCACCCAGAAACACCTGGCCGTGTAACCTTGAGCAAGTTACTTAACCCCAATTACTTAGGGGTGGCCAGGTGGCTCAGTGAGTAAGAGCACCGGCTCCAGTGTCAGGATGACCTGGATCAAATCCGGGCTCAGATACTCAGCACCACACCCAGAAATAACTGGCCGTGTAACCTTGAGCAAGTTACTTAACCCCAATTGCTTAAAAAAAAAAAAGAAAAAAAGAAAACCATAAAATGTTATAACATACTTGACATTTTCCTCTATTACTATTACCCCTTTAAAATGAAACTGATAAAACCTATACAAATGTAAAACTATGTCAGTTAGAATTGAGAACAATGTTCAGAACAATTTGACCATTTCTCTTTGTTTTAAAGCAAATAAAATATTTTAGGCTTATGTGACTTATTTTGTCTGTATGATTTTTTTGATAATGTTAAAAACAATAATATGATAATAATATTTACTTAGAAAACCAAGAGCTAGCATTATTTACTTAGGAGGAAGACTAGAGGCCTTTCAAAAAAAAAACCAGGAGAAAAGCAAATTTGTCTATAATATCTATTATAATTTATTATACTTTTTTATACTAGGTATGGTAATAAATAAGAGAAAGAAATTGAGGGAATAAGAACAGGCAAAGTAGAAATGAAATTATTGCTTTTTGTAGATGATATGATGGTTTATTTAGTGAAGTATAGCTACTTAGTTAAAATTAATAAAAACATTAATGTTTAACATAATGTTAACATAAAAATTAATAAAAGCAATAATAAAGGAGCAAGATAGAATATAAACTCACAAAATTGTTAACATTTCCATATGTTTCCAACAAAACCCAACAAAAATATATAGGGAAAAAAATCATTTGAAATTACTATACAATGTATAAAATTTATACATTTCATTATATATATATGACATACATACATATAACATTATAAAGTTATACTATATAAGGTATAAAATATTGGGGAGTGTATTTGTATTTACCGGTATATATATATATATGTGTAATATACATATATGAATAGAATTATAAAACATTGTTTACATAAATTAAGACAAAATTAATCAGAAAGGAATTGTTTATGGTTGGACAATACTGCCTAAATTAATTTAGAGATTTAGTTTTTTTTTTTAAATTTTATAGGGCTTATTTAATTTTAAAAGGCTTATTTAATAGATCTAGACAAAATTATTTTATAGAAATACATTTGGTAAAACAAAAGGTCAAGAATCTAAAGGGAAGTTTTTTTTTAATGGAAAAGAAAGGGACCTAGCAATATCAGATTTTAAGCTATATTACAAAGCAATACTCATCAAAACAATTTGTTATTGGTTAAAAAAAGAGAAAAGTTGATCCTGAATCATAACAAATTCATAACATCTAGAAGAAATTTAACACAGTGGTACAGTGTTCAACAGACTCAAAAACATTAGCTATTGTAATAAAGACAAAAACTGCTAGGAAAATTAGAAAGCAGTCTGGGAGAAATTAGGACAGTGTCTCACATTATGCATCATATTAAACTCCAATTGGATATATGACCTGGATATGAAAGGTCATATCATAAACAAATTAGAGTAAAATGGAAGGAGACATTTTAAAACTATGAATGGGGGGAGGGGTAGTTCTATATCAAGCAAGAGATAGAAAAGATTACAGGAGATAAAATGGACAATTTTGATTACACAAAATTTAAAGGGTTTTTTTTTTTCTCTTCATAAAGAAAAGTAATGCAGGTGAAATTAGAAAAAGACAGTTAACTAGGGAATTTTTTTTCTTTTTTTGCAGCAAGTTTCCCTAATAAAGGTCTCATTTTTAAGGTAAATAAGGAACTGATGCAAATCTATAAGAGGAAGAACCATGCCCCAGTAAGAAAATGGTCAAATTAAAATAACAAAAAAATAGTCAATTTTCAAAAGAAGAAATCCAATCTACCAGCAGCTGTATGGAAATTGCTCTAAAATCAGTAAAAACTAAAGCAATGCAAACTAAAGCAATTCTAAGGTTTTTATCTAATCATCAGATTTATCTAATTATCTAATATCAGGTTGCAAAGATGACAAAAAGGGAAAAAAATTACAATTGTTGAAGATGCTGGGACAATGTAGGAACACTAGTGAATGATTGCTAGATCTGTGAATTGGTCCCGACATTTTGGAAAACAATTTGCTAACAAAAGTCTCATAGTCATTAAATTCTGTATAATCTTTAATCCAGTGATGCCATTGATGAGGAATGACTATAGTTTCAGCAGGAACTCTGATCTTTATCTAAGATCAGAAAGCCTGAAATTCAGTCTGGAAAGAATTCAGTAGGCCCAAGCAAACTTGGAGTCAGAGTTGTAAAAGTTTATTGTATGCTTTACAGCAGGCAAGGGTCCTTAGGGGACCTACAAGTTAATTGTTAGTCTGTACAGTGGGCAAAAGTCCTTTAGGGAACCTGCAACCTCAAAGGGGTAGAATTAAGGTTTATATAGAATAATCCATAGTAGAACCTGTGTCAACTATGCTAACTAGGTGATTAAGGGTGGGATTAGGGAGGAGTTAAGGTGGGGCCAGTGTTTAAGGGGACATGCACTTTTAATGTAACTTCGAAGGTGTATTGCCCATAATTCACTAGGAAAAAGCCCAAGGGGGGGCTACCTGGAGGTGTGGTTTTAGGCTTGAAACATCACTAAGTCAGCTAGTGGTCAAGGGCTGACTGAGAAGTGCCCAGTCCGCCACCCATCAGTGTCATGTTTGACAAGATTGATGTATGAGAACCAAGGCTAACGGAGACTCAGTGTGTGGAAAATAGGCTAAGGAGTTAACTCAGAGATAGGGTCCTGAAGGTTTCATTGAGGCACCCAAGGAGTCAACCTAGAGATAGGGTACTGAAGGATTCATAGGGGCAGCGGGACACTATACAAGGGGGAGATAATAGTTGCCTAAACTGGAATGTTTATAGATACTTTTGTGAAGGATTGATAGGTGTAGCTTGTTATTGTTCCAAGCTGAGATAAACAATTCATGAGTTGTTTCTGGGCAGAGTTCATGCTCTGAAGCTAGGCAGAGTTCAGGTAGGGGAAGGGGCAGAGTTAATGCTCTGAGTCTGGGGGAGGGGTAATAAAGTATGATTTTACAAACTGGTTTTACAAATTGATGTTACAAATATAGATCCCAAGCACCCCATCATTACTGATGTTACAAGTTGGTATTACAAATTGATGTTACAAACATAGATCCCAAGCACTCCATCATTACTGATGATTACAAATTGATGTTACAAATATAGATCCCAAGCACCCCATCACCATTACTAGGACATTCAACAAGTAATTTTTAAAAAGTCTTGGAAAGGTGCGTTTTGGTAAACACTGTCCCTGCCATCACAGAACAATATTGTTGTAGGAGTAGGGTGTGTGTAAACATATAACTCCAACATAAGGTAAGATTACTTCACTTTAAGGGTGGCCAGGTAGCACAGAGAGTAAGAGCACTGGCCCCAGTGTTGGGATGACCTGGGGATCAAATCCAGGCTCAGACACTTAGCACCCACCCAGAAACACCTGGCCATGTAACCTTGAGCAAGTTACTTAACCTCAATTGCTTAAAAAAAAAAAAGATTATTTTACTGTATTTCAGAAGAAGAATAGATCAGTTCAATTGTGGGGGAGGTAGGAGGGAGCAAACATTTTTTTTAAAGCACTTGCTATATGTATCAAGTACTCTATAAATACTATCTCATTTGAGCTTCACAGCAACCCTGGGAGGTAGGTGTTATTATTATTATTCCCATTTTACAGTTGGGGACACTGAGGCAGACAGAAATCAAGTGACTTGCCCAGGATCACATAGCTAATAAGTGACTAAGGCTGGATTTCAATTCAGGCCTTCCCAATTCCAGGCTTAGCACTCTATTTACTGTGACAGTAGGTACCTCCAATTCAACAGCCTTTTATTAATGCCTGATACTCTGTTGTCGGCAGGCCCTGTCAACCCCAAACTGCAGTCATAGGGTGTTAGAGGGTCAGAACTGATTCTGTGATCTTTTTCACCTAGCAATGTTGTTTGTCCCCCTTCTGGTTATTAAAAAGTGGCTAGGTTTGCAAGCTTCTTGGGGTTCCTTTTATGTACCTACCATTAAAAAAAAACAAAAACAAACCACAAAACATTGGTTACCAGATATTCTATGCTGTTGTGTCAAAGGGATGAGAGAAAGAACATTTCCTGTTTTATAGAGACAAAATATTTGGTCCAGATATGGAGGTAGATAGATATAATGGTAAAGCCATTTAGTACAGTCCTAGTAAAAGAATCTCAAAATCTAGACACTCTTAATTAAAAGTCCTACTTAGCTCTGGAGCAAACAAAGGGCAAATATTTTCCTTTCCAAGGGTGCATCCATTTGACTTACTGGGTTGGAAAAGAAGTTCACACAACTTCTGAGAAGGGAAGTTGATCAAATTGTTTGGAAAGAGAAAACAGTGTTATCTGTAGGAGAGGGAATTGCCTGGGGCAGGAAGCTCCACCCTTGTGAAAGGAGTGAGGTTGTAAGCAGTCTGGGAAGTTCAGGCTACTTCTAGATGGGGAGGATTGATAGTTCAGATGATCTTAAGCCTCCCCTCTTACCCCATACAAGAAGTATTGTGGAGGTAGAACTGATGAAACTAGGGAAGAACTGGATATGCAGGCTGGGTGCTGAGGGAGAGGGAGGAGTCAAGGATGATTCAACAGTCGCAAACCTGAATGAATGAAAGTATGGTGTTACCTTCAGCAGAAACAGTGAAATTTGGAGGAAAGGTAGATTAAATGAGTAATTTTATAAATGCTGTGATTGAGATGCTTATGGGACATCCCAGTGAAGACGTTCAGCAGGCAGTAAGTGATAAGGAACCAGAGTTTAGGAAAGACATTAGCATTGGATCTATTCTAACTCTGTGGGCTAGAATGATCAGGGCAAACACCATGGAGAAGATTGGATGTGAATTGAAGGATTGGAGTCTAAAGGAATGGCGAGAGTAAATAAAAACTCAGAGAGGGGAAAGCTGTCTGCATTCTCTAGAGAGAGGTGGTGATCAGTTTGGATAGAACTAAAGTTTCTTAAGTGAGAGTATTAGGAAACAAGGATTAAATGAGAGGTTAAAACTGGACAGAGGGCCCTCAATATTAAGCTAAGGGAACTGAATTTATTCTATTGGGAAGTAGGGAGCCATTGATGATTTTTTTTTTTTGCACATTCAGAATGATGATTAATCTGGCAGTGGCATGAAGAGAGAGCAGTTAAAAGGTTTTGGCAGTAATCTAGCCATGAGGTGATCAAATTTTAGTTGAGGATGGTGGCAATGGGGTGAAAAGCAAGGAAAAGGACAGATTTTTTTTTGCCTTTTTTGGGGGGGGAGGGCAATTAGGGTTAAGTGACTTGCCCAAGGTCACATGGCTAGTTTTTGTGTTAAGTGTCTGAGGTCACATTTGAACTCAGGTCCTCCTGACTCCAAGGCTGATGCTCTATTCATTGTGCCACCTAGCTGCCCCAGGACAGATTTTTTTTAAGGCATTTTGGATTAAGTGACTTGCCTAGCATCACACAGCTGCTAAGTATCAAGTGTCTGAGGTCACATTTGAATTCAGATCCTCTTGACTCCAGGGTAGATGTTCTATACAAAGAATTATATAGCTGTCCCTAAGAGATAGATTTCAAAGATGTCTTTATGAAGGAAGAATAGACAGTTCTTGCTGAGTGATTCGACATAGGGGTAGAAAGAAAAGGAAATGGTGTTAGAAGTATTAAATATACTGCCTGATGGCTCCCAACACTTTTGAGTATGGTCTAAACAGATTAAAATGTAATTAAGAAATATTCAACAAAATAAATAAAAATGCAATAGAACATTAATGTTAATAAATTTTTTTTCTATAAGTTATTATGCAGCCTACAGTGATCTTATTTTCTATTTGAGTTTGACACCACTGGTGAACTAAATAAGAATACTGGCTTTAAAGTCAGAAAGACCTGAATTCAAATCCTACCTCAGAAACTTCCTAGGAAACTATTTTAAACTCTCAGTGGCTCAGTTTCCTTATATGTAAAATGAGGGCTTAACATCCTTTAAAGTTTCTCCAGTTTTAAATCTATAATTCTATGATTTTGTGATTCAAATATTGGGAGTTTAGGTAGTTAGAAAAATGACACCACTGACAAAAATAAGGTCAAGGGAAAATTAAAATAAAAGAGTTAAAAATTAGATAAAATAAAAGGAAAAGGAAAGTAAAGAAGGAGCACTGTTCTTTGGGGGGAAAGATGAGTTCAGCACTGCAATGCTCAAGGCAACATCGTTCATTCTTCTTGTACTCACTCTTTCTCCATGAGTTGCCTTACCTGTTTTAACTACCTCTCCTGCTCCTATGGTCATGCAGAATGTGTGGATTTTTACCATCAGCCAGATTTTCTAGGCAGGGCTGCCCCTATGCAAAATGATTTGCAATAAGAAAATTTGCTTTTACTTTTTTTAATAGTATTTTATTTTTTCCAATTATATGTAAAGACAACTTTTAACATTCATTTAAAAATAAATTTGAGTTCCAAATTTTCCCCCTCCCTCCCTTTCCCTTCCTTAAAAAGGTAAGAATTGTAAGTAGGTTACATATGTGCAATCATGTAAAACATATTTTCATATTAGTGATGTTGTGAAAAAGAAACAGACAAAAGAAGTCATGAAAAAGATAAGTGGAAAATAGCATGCTTCAATCTGTATTCAGACTCACTAGTTCTTTCTCTGGATGTAGAATCCTTTGGAATTGTTTCGGATCATTGAAATTTTGTGAAGAGTTAAGTTATTCACAGTTGATCATGAGACAATGTTGCTATTACTATGTACAATGTTCTCTTGGTTCTGTTCACTTTGCACCAGTTCATGTAAATCTTTCCAGATTTTTCTGAAATTCCCATGTTTGTCATTTCTTTTGTTATAATAGTATTCTGTTACATTCATATACCATAATGATATACAATAATCATTGTTCAACCATTCCCCAATTGATGAGCATCCCCTCAATTTCCAATTCTTTGCCACCACAAAAAGAGCTGCTATAAATGTTTTTGTAGGTCCTTTCCCCTTTTTTGTGATCTCTTCAGGATACAGACCTAGTAGTGGTATTGCTGGATCGAAGGGCATGCATAGCTTGATTGTCCTTTGGGCATAAAAACTTGCCTTTTCTGTTAAAAAAGTGACTTATGGAATGGCTGAAAAGAAGTGAGAATTTAAGCTACGTGCTCTTAGTGCTTGTCACATATTAAATGCTTAATAAATTCTTTTTTATTCATTTCTAAAAATTCCTGTCATTCCATTTTCCCTATTTTGCTGATCCCAGGAAGTACCATGAAGCAAAGGTCATAGAGCAGCTGAAATGGGCAGGGAGTGAGGTTGGGGTGAGGGCAGAATTGGGAGGATTGATGGATATAGGCCACTGTGGCTTGCTGCTATAAACAACCCCAGTTCTCTGCTAACAAATATGTAAGGGGCACTGATATTTAATGTCACCACCTTCTTCAACCTTCATTAGCTTGGTCTATCACTTACCTGGTCATCATACTTTTTTTTCTTTTTGGAGGGGGGAAGGCAGGGCAATTGGGGCTAAGTGACTTGCCCAAGGTCACACGGCTAGTTTTTGTGTGTATTAAGTGTCTGAGGCTAGATTTGAATCCAGTTCCTCCTGACTCCAGGGCCAGCACCCTATTCACTGTGCCACCTAGCCATCCCCGGTCATCATACTTTTTTGGGAAGTATTCTCTACTTTGATAAGTATACTAGGAAACATTAAAGATGCCACAGAGGTATAAGGAGCAGGGACTGAAATGAGCTTAGACACTCCTCCAAGAGAGGACCAGAGAAAATAGCAACAAGTGAGAAGTTCCCTCTTAACATTGCCGTCTTCCCCACTTAGTGATGCTGTGGATCATGATCCAGCAGCACCAGTAGGGAAAACATCATCCTTGACCACATATAGGGTTGATACCAAAATATCAAACTTGTAAGCTCTATCTATGCAAAAACAAGAAACAAGTCAAATGCTTCATGCCCCCCCAACCCTTTTTTATTCTGTTTGTATTACAAGAAATGACTCTCTGGATAGGTAAGGAGAAAGAATATATTCAGAATGAAGGTGATATAAAAACAAGATATAAATAAAAATTAGAAATTAAAAAAATAACAAAAATTGCAATTGTTGTTTCAGACCAAAGTATCCAGTGTGAATGGGATTGCATAGCACAGAAACGACTTCATGTTTAGTCACTATATTCCTTAGAGCTTTTTGAGCACTTAATTGACTAAACAGGATAAAACAATGATTGTTTTGTTTTGTTTTTGTAATCCAGACCATTTTTTTCCTGAGGCCTTTGACCAGAATGACTGTTCAGTCACTTTTAAATATGTCATATTCTCTTACCCAAACATCTCTCTCCTTCCCATCCATATCCAATTAGTTGCAGAATCTTAAACACCTTTACATCTCTTACATCTGCTCCTGTCATTCCACTTACAGCTGGCCAACACCCTTGTTCAAGCCCTCTTCAGGTTCATGGGTATTACACATTACATCTATTTTTGGACTTTTTCAATTGTTCAGACTTATTTTTCCTCTCTTCAAAAATGACTGTCATATTGGGCTGGCTCTCTGGGAGGAGAGGGGAAGAATAAATGAGATAACTATGGTGATGTAAGGAACAGAAAATGTCAGTAAAAACCCTCTATAAAAGTACCTACTATATACAACATTGGGAAGACTGCAAGGATGAATGCTCTTTGAATTCAATATGCCTCCATTTTGAAACTCTGTACCACTTAACTTCATATTTACAAGAAGCAAAGCTGTCTTAATCTCCATTAGGGAAGCAATTGTACCTCAGTTGACTAAAGTAAACTGATTTGACAAAAGGTCAGCTACCTAGACAAAGATTTGTCATGTTCAAGAAACTCTGGATTCTTTAGTTTGGGACTAAGAATTGTCAATATTCAATGATCATACTTTTGCCATATAGGATCGTAGATTTAGACCTTTTTTGTTGTTGTTCATTCATTTTTCAGTTGTGTCCAACTCATCGTTACCCCCTTTTGGAATTTTCTTGGCAAAGATACTGAAGTGGTTTGCCATTTCCTTTTCTAGCTCATTTTACAGATGAGGAAACTGAGGCAAACAGGGTTAAATGAATTGCTCAGGGTCACACAGCCAATAAGTATATGAGGCCAGATTTGAACTCAGGAAGATGAGACTTTCTGACTTCAGGCCTGGCACTCAATTCACTGAGCCACCTAGCTGCCCACATATAGACTAAGAAAAGGCCTTAGAGATTATCTTCCAATAACCACAGTTTATAGATGATCCAGGAGAAAGTTAAGCACTATTATCTCTGTAAAATAAAGGAGTTGGACTAGGTGAGCTTTGAGGTTCCTTGTAGCTCTGGATGTATGATCCCAAGGAACTCTAAAATTCCTCTGCTTAACATTTATTAAACTCCCTTTTGAGGAGGAATACTCCTATCTCCCTCCCCACCCATATATCTCTTTATGGCTGCTACTGTTGAACCCAGGAAATCTCTTCCTTGAAGTGAGTTTAGGAACCATTAAAAAGGGGAAATAAGGTATTACAACCCAACTGAAGCTTTATACCATATAATCTATAAAATAAGGGTGCTGGACAAGATTCTATCTCTAAATCTGTGATCCTGTACAAGGTATCTCAAAATGTTTAGTGCAGTTTTTACATATTAACATGTAAGACTTTTGGAACATCTTGTATAATAAAATTTAAATGAACATTTGAAAAAAAAGAGTGCTTTGAGAAGAGAGCATTTTATGTTGCAAATAATTTGTTAAAAAGCAAAGCCTACTTATAGGGATCTTGAGGTATATATTACATTAAAATGAAAAAGTCTAATATTCAACAGAAGGGTTTGGCCTAATACATCAGTGGTTAAAGGTTTAAAAGATAAACCAATTGTCAAGAACTCTATGAAAAAATGGTCCAAAGCACTAAGAAAAGAACTGTAAATAAAAACAACTCTTATGTTTGACTTCTCACACAACAAATTAGACAAGAGGATAAAAGATAGAAATTATTTGTATTGGAGGAGCTATGGGAAGACAGGCACATGAATACATTGTTGATAGAGCTACAAACTGGTCTAATTTCGTTTAAGAATGCAATTTTGATTTATGTAAAAGAAGATATTTAGCTGTGCTGTTTGGCCCCACAATCCCATTATTGGCACATAAACCAAAGAGATTTTTTTGAAAGAGGAAAAGTTCCATATGTAACAAAATACTTGTAGTAACATTTTTGTTTAATGGTGCCAAAAATTGGTCAGCAAAATGTGTAGGTATCCTTGGCTGGGCAATGGTTGAATATGTAGTATGTGAATGTGACTGAGTTCTATTACATCATAAGAAACAAAGAATAAAAGGAAATCAGAAAAACCTGGAAAGACTTGTTTAGATGTGGAGTGATATAAGCTGAATCAGCAGAATAATAAAGTAAATGAAGACAACATTATAAGGTAGCTTATTAATTGCAGTGCACAGCCTTGGTCTAGGAGAACAGGTAATGGAACAAGATACTTCCCTACTATTGGTTGAGAAGTAAGGAAAAGAATGTTTCAGGTACTGTCAGGCATGACTGAAAATGACTGCAAAAGTCATCAAAAAATATATAAAACAATGATGTTGGTCATGTTTTTTTTACAGGGTAGGTGTGCATGTGACTGGAGTGTCTAAGACTTTAAATATGGCCAACTTTTAGTTCTCTCTGGTGATCAGGTACCAGCAAAAAAAAAAGTGCTTAAATAGGTCCCATTTAGGGCAAATAATGAATTCTCTGCAAAGGTTCACATTGTATATTTTCATTGGACCAGAACTAATTGTAATATTTTACAAAATTATACCTTTGAGTAGTACAAATTTAAATACATGCAGCTTCTTCAGGGGATTCATTATTTGAACCAAATTGTACAAAACCAAATAATGCGGACTTGATTTCTGTGTAGAGGAGCCTGCGTAGGGTTAATTAGAAGCAAATTCAATAAAGATGTAGTGCTTTTAGGTTAGAAATCTACAAGTTAACCTGGTGCTGGATGAAGCAATTTGAAGAACACCATGAAGCAATGGTGGGACATATGTGTGTAGGAGGGTTATTTTCTATTGTAAAATGGTTACTCAAAGAGTAGGATTTCCGCTAGCTTGAGTAGTCATAGCAGAGTCACCTAATATCACAGCTGGAAAGGATATTAGAGGATATGAATATAATTTGCTCCTTAAGAATCCCTTCTCTAAATAACTGAAAAATTATTATCCAGACTTTGAAGTTTGTTTGCCACCTGTAAAAACAGGTCAGTTTACGTCAATTCAGCAAATATTTGTGTCAGGTATTGTGCAAGGTTCAAAAAACAAAAATGAGACAATCTTTATCATTTCAGGGAGCTAATACCCTACCAGAAGAGAACACTATATAAATAGATAAGTACATGCAATATAAATAAGTAAACTAAGGTATAGGGAGCTTAGACATTACTGAACTTAGTCTTAAAAGGAACTAGATATTCTAAGTAAGAAAAATGAGAAAGAAGAGCATTCCAGACATGAGGAACAGCCTGGAAAAGACATGGAGACAGGAGATGAAATCTGAGAGCAGTTTGATCAGGATGACTGAATTATAGCATATGGCAACATAGTACCGAAGCTTCCAAGTGGAAAGTGTGAGTGCAATGTAGGTAGAATTAATGGGAGTCATATGGATATAGGGTGTTAGACATAGAAGGAACCTGTTAGATGAGAAGGAGCCTCATTTTATAGAGGACACAGACACTGAGAGATTACGTGACTTGCCCAAAGTCATGATTCCTTTTCATCCTTTCTTTCCTGGCTGACTCTCTAATCTCTCATTTGAGGGAAGGGACTATCTTTTCCTCTTTTTGCATCCTGAGGACTTAGCACAGCACCTGCCATATAGCAAATGTTTAAAAATTCTTGTCTTAAATAAATAAATGAACAAAAATAAATAATTTTTCATGCTTCATGAGTATTATCCCAAATAATAAGGTCCATTTCATTTGGTGCTGTCTCTGGTGGCAATATGGAAAAAAAAAGTCATCATCTTCCACATTATAAACTAGCATACATACTCTTGAGTCACCCTTTAGCACTCTCTTTTCAAGGTTCACTTATGAAGGAAAGGTGGTGTGTGGTCTGCCACCATTCCTTTGGGAATAGGAGAGATCCCTAGTACTAACTGTATTTTTCTTGAAATCTCAGTTTGGGAAGTGGTTCAGTAGCTAGTAGTCTTAAGTATTTGGCCCTCCTCTTCAAACAGGAAAAATACTAGCACAATGACCAAGTGACTTATTATATGAAATGGAAATATATGCACATGTATCTACATAATGAAAGCACCTTCTCTTTTCTAGTCAACGTGAGCATAGGCAATAAACATAACTCTCCCCCAAGACAGGACACATTTTGAAGCTAAAATTTAAAAATTTTATAATTCTAAACAAGTTATCTAATATGAAGCAGTTTACATTGTTAATTTTTGAAACATTCATTCCCCAAATGGGATAAATACAAACAGATGGGACCAAGGTTCCCTTCCAACTTCCCTCGCCCAACCCTGCAATGACAGAAAGACAAACACTTAACATCTAAACATCTCAGGCTAGAAAAAGAACAGGGACCAAATGTATGAGCTTCAAAAATTTCAGAAAACTCTAATAGCCTTCTACAGAAGGAAGAATGGAAGTCTGACACAGACCAAGAGTACATCAAGGCGTCAGATGGCATCTCTTCCAACACCTTTCAATGAGGGGCATGGTTTTTTTGAGCCTGTGGAAGACACTAATATGAGTATGACTGTTTCATGGGTCTCTACTTTTCTTTTCTTTTTCCCCCCCATGTAATTGTATTTTATTTTTTTTTTCAATTACAGGTAAAAATACTTTTCAACATTCACTTTTATGAGATTTTGAGTTCTAAATTTTTTCTCTCTCCCTTGCTCCCTTCTCCCCTCCTTAAGATGGCAAGCAATCTGAGATAGATTATGTTATCATGTTAAGCATATTTCCTCATTAGTCATGCTTTGAAAGAAGAGTGTGGTCTCTGCTTTTCAGTAGGGCTGACAATTACACAAGACATGGCACTTCACAATATAGAAAGACCACTCACTGACTCAATCTCAGTCCTTGGAGCTATGAGTTCTAAATGGACAAATATTAAGGGCTCACTGGAATGCATCTTTTTCATGATGCTTCACAATACCAGTGAATGGGCATGGAAGGTGGTTGAGAAGGGGCGTGGCATTCTCTAACAAATAAAACAGCAACTTGTGGAATCTTGTAACAGCATGTTTGGAAAACTCTTACTCAGATACTTCCTGGTTGATTCAGAGCTGTAAAAGTGAAAATTACTGCTCATTAAACCCCACTCTCTCCTGAAGTGAGAAAACAAAGGAAACTTCTGATACTGAAAGAAAAACAACTCATGTAGTTACTTGTGTACTTCAATTGCTCTTTTGCCCACAAGTTTTTTTTTTTTAACTCCAGCTTATTCAGTTTACATAAGACAACCACCTATTTCCTCCTACATGTTACAGTGTGTCAGTATTCTAAAGCAACAAAAAGCTGCTTCTCTCTAAGAATCATTCTAGAGTGTGGTCTTTAACATTCTATAATGTTGTGGGACTCAGACTTAAGTTCATGTCCCTAATAAGCACAGAATTTGAGGATTCTAAGATCTAGAGCTGAAAGTGACTTTAGAGGTCATCTGGTCCAATCCCCTTATTTTACAGATGAGGAAACTGAGGCCTAAAGAGGGGAATTGACTTATATAAGATCACATGACAGAGAAAGGTTTTGAAAGTAGATCCTGGTTTTCACTCTTTCTATTCTACTATGATGCCTAAATTTGAAGTTTAAAGCCTGATTTTCAGTGAGTGCCACACCCAGAATTCTGAATTTGCCAAATGATACCTCATCCTCTAAGAACTGAACTAATGGGAGGGTTTTTTTTTTCTCTTAAAAGAAAATATGCACCTCTCCAAACCCTCCCACTTTTAAACTCTTTGTATTTTCACAACATCATTTGCTTGAAAGTTGTGTCAATAACGCATCCACTAAAAGATAGAAAAAATCCTAGAAGAATAATTTCCTCTTTCCATGTGTTAGATTTGTACATTTTGCTTCTAACGATTGACATTTCCCTTCTGATGCCCAAGAGTGGGTCTCAGAACAGCATCTTGTATCAATCCTCAAACATAGTGTGACATAAAATGCACACAAAAAAAGCTCAAAAAAATCCCAATTACAGCAAATTATAGCTTTCTCATACTACCTCAGGGTTGGCAGTCTTTAGTAGGTAGCTGCCAAGGTGCTGACCAATGTCCTCCTCGTGTTGTATTGGCCCACAGTAAGTAAGGGGTCACAGGAGGGCAAAATCTTTCTCCATATATATATCCTCAACATAGACTACCCATTAGGGATTCAATTTACTCAAAAAAAGTCTTTTAAAATGATAACTATCCCTGGGAAGAGTTAAGCCTAGAAATCATTCACATGTCAGTCTGAAATACTTTAATAAGATTAGTTTCCTCAACTGAATTCAGTGAGTACTGAAGGAAGGGAACTTTTAGATTATAGCTTAGATAATTCTGGAACATGGCTCACTTCAGTGAAAGGTAAATCTGGGTGGGATGCCCACTGGGACATTTCCTATTGCTTCAAGTTACATTGGACATGGGGCAGGTGGGAGGAGGGAGACAGACAGAGGAACATAGGTAACTATGAAAGAAACTTGGTCCCCTTTGCAATTTTTCCAGGGCTGAGAAACTCCATCTCAGGTGCCAAAATTGTTGTCCATACTTTACTAAGATCTTGGTTGCCTTCTTTAAAAGGTACTCACAGAAGGTCATGGAAAAGATGAGCTTTCCCTTAAAAGAAGGAACAAAATGAACTTACTTTTTCATCATAACAAAACTAACTTCCCATGGATGGTCCTCTTTTTTCTGTCTTCTTTTGTCTGTTTTCTCTTTTCCCCAGGAATCTGAGTCTTTTAGGCTTAAAGGGCCAAGTGAATTTATTAAACTTGGCTGTTGGGGGATGAAAACAAAACAAAATAACCCTGCTACACCCAAGTACTGCCTTTTCTTCCCATTTTTTGGGAAGGATACTTGAAGTACAGAGGCTATTCACAGACTCAATTCCACTATTGTTCAGTCCTACCAACCAGCTTAAATCTGTTCCATTTCTACCCTGTGCATGTTCTCCCCTTGTGGGCAGCCTGGTGGCCCCTTGCTCTTGGGGACTCACCATATTGTTGGCAGACAGTGTAGACCCCAATTGGCTTAGTTTACTACAGTTCTGAACTCCCCAGTTCAGGAGACTGATCCACCAACCTCAGCCTCTCTGGTATCAGGAATTAGAGGCATTCACCATATTTTATACACTATTGCATCTTCCAAGAGTGTGGCAGAGATAATGGGCATTGCTAAGGAAGTAGAAGATAAGAAATTACTTCCATAGTAGGGTAGCTATCTCCCAAGTCCACACAATACATGCTTCTCTCTCATACAGTCCTCAAAAGTGTACAATATAATCACATTCTTGTAAAAGAATCACATCCTTGTGTCACTTTTTCCCATTTCAGAAACTCCATACCAAAATGCCTTAATTCCAAGTTTTGTATATTTTGGTTATTGTTGGAGCTGATGCAGATGCAGTCTAGGCTCCCAATGGGAAGACAGGCACTTATAGAATGGAGGGATGAAAAGAAAGAATAAAAAAACCCGAAGACTAGCTTTTGTTCTTCAGTCAGCACTGCCTCCTTTTTTTTTTTTTTTAACCATGATCAATAGTTAATGATTAGAAAGGGAAAAAGCCTTCTTGGGTTCTTCTGCTGTAGAATGCTGTTGACCCACCAAAAATATTCTTGGATTAGCTGCATTCTCTTTCTAGCTGGGATCAATGCTGTCAGTACTTTTCAAAAGTGGCCACCATGACATTCCAATAGTACAATAATACTCGCGTTCCCCAAAGGTAAAATCCCAATGTTTTGAGTTCCAGATGGCTATTCTTAATCTTTTTTGGGAGGTGAGTGGAAAGGCAGAAGGTAATCACTTCCTTTTTTTCCATTTGAAAGACTTCACCCTTGTAGCAGAAGTTTTGGTCAAGCAGTGCCTAATCAAAATTGCCTTTGTCATATGGTAGTTTACAGTCAGGCGTCTGGTTTTCCATGGTGATGACTTCTCCTTCAAATGTAGTCTTGATCAGAAAAGGAAAGGAAAGGGAGAAAGGTGAAATATATATAGATTGCCATTTAGTATTTATGTAGCATTTTACTCATGTTATCTCATTTGATCCCCACAAGTCAGGAGAAGTAGGGGCTATTATTAACTCCATTTTACATATGAGGAAATGAATGACTCGCTCCAAGTCACACAGGTAGTTAGGTGTCTGAGGCAGGATTTAGATACATCTTCCTCAATAAGTCTAGCATTATGGACTATACCATGTAGGACTTTTGTATCTGCCTTTAGAAGGAAAAGGAATCAATCATTATGGATTATGTCATTATATATGAAACCCCTCTGTCTACTAACAAGCACACCCCCAAATCCCAAAGTACAAATGACTCCATGCTAATGATTTTAAAGGATCAAATGTTTGACTGCCTTTGCAAACATCCAAAAGAAAGTGACATTTTACTTGGTGGCTATATTAGTCTTGCTAGTTTCTTGTGATATGAACAAGGGTAGGACCATTGCAGGATTCCTTTTGGGAAAAAGAATTTCAAATCAAGTTCATAGTGCTTAAAATAATTTCTTTTTCGTGTCCTTATTGATAATTAGGCTTCATTTAATTGTAAATTAAGTACATTTTAACTTGAAGGTCTTCACATTTCTGAAAAGGAATTTGTCGGGGTAAAGTATCTCTATAGCAGTTATGTACTGGTATTGCCTTTCTAGAACATACTATTCATTGAGCAACTATTTATTTCTTTGTCTCAAAGCTCAAAGCTTAAAGATGCCCATATCCTTTTAAATTACTAAAGGAAGACTAGAAGAATGACTTTTCTGATTCTGGCTTCCTGATAAGCCAAAGACTGTAGTCATTTTCCAAGTTGAAAAATGCCTGTTGTGAAGGTTTAAAATTAATATACAAATAACTTTTCTAAATGACAGTAGTTTCTACTTAGTTTCTTTTTTTTCCCTTACCGGTAGTATCTGCCATCTGTCTGTTTCCCTGGGGACCTGTTAAAACAGAAATTCTATTTAGAAGTATCACAAGAATAGAAGTAGCCTAAAGATACATAGAAAACTTCCTTCTTCCATTACAGCTAGCACTATTTTTATACCTTAATGTCATGTTGGGGATTTGGGATAACTCTCCTCTCATTTGCCATTTCTTTCCAACTGTTGTCAAGAATGGGAGGGCAACTGGCTAAATGAGTTAAAAATTCAAATAAGTTATTTTGTTAACACTGACTGCCACTTAATTCTTTAAATGTTTTTTTACAATATTCTTTCCAATTACATGTAAAAACAATTTTGAGCATTCATTTAAAAATTTTTTTGAGTTCCAAATTCTCTCCTCCCCTTCTACCCTCCCCCTTGAGAAGGCGAGCAATTTGATATAGATTATACACATGTGTAGTCATGCAAAACTTATTTCCATATTAGCTACATTGCAAAAGAAAACACAGACGGTGGCTAGGTGGCGCAGTGAGTAAAGCGCTGGCTGCAGAGTCAGGAGAACCCGAGTTCGGTTCCGGCCTCAGACACTTAACACCCCCACACACAAAAAAATAACTAAAAAAAAAAAAAAAAACTAGCCATGTAACCTTGGGCAAGTAACTTAACCACGATTGCCCACAAAAAGGAAAAAAAAAAAAAAAAAAAAAAAAAAAAAAAGAAATACAGAAAAAAAAAAACTCAACCCAAGAAAAAGCAAAAAAAAAAAGTTAAGCATCAATCTGCATTCAGACTTCATCAGTTCTTTCTTTGGAGGTAGATATGCTATTTCACTATTACATGAACAATAAATCAGTAATTTTAAGGGAACAGATATTTTTAAAATTCTATGGTTTTAATTATGAATAATTCTATATGCAAATGGAATGTGTATATATAGCATACTGTTAACTATTATCAACGACTATTATGGCAGAGACTCTAGTATATGAAAATCATTGTTAGAATACTTAGAATTCATAACAAAAGAAGAAGAAGAAAGCTACTGGATAGATAGGAACTGAAGGTAGAAATAACCTTTTCGTCTTAAGGGAAAGCAGAATTGTCTTTTGTCCCAAAGTCACAAGAATACCTTTAAATACTGTGGTTCATTCTCTGTAGAGTCTCTGAAGCCCTTAAAAACTGCCAGCTCTGGGCCTTAGGCTTAGCTGAACTGGCAGTGCCAACTGCCTAGAATTGGAGCCAATTCTAAGAAACCCTACCTTGGTCCCTATGGCTTTTAGATTTGATATCTTGCTCTATTCACTGCACCACCTAGCTGCCCCCAGTTTTATTTTTAAAGCAAATAAAAAGGGAGTTAGTATTTTATAATCTGTTTGATCCTTGTGGCAAAAAATAAAAAAAACTTGGAGCATTAAAAAGAATAGTTTTCTAGAAAATCACCTGTGTAATCTCCATAGTGATGTTTCTTTTTACACAGCTTTCTACTCCAAATCACAACCCCCAGAAGAATCACAAGTAAAATTCCAATGATAGTATATATGACAGATTTGGGTGTTTTCTCAGGTGGTATAGACTTATTTGAGGGGGTGGTAATTGTCTGACGGTGGAAGTTTCCTTCTGGAGAAAGGAGAAAGCCTGAGATTTAAAAATGAAGAGGGAAATGTTTATTAGTTATATTTAAGATGGACATATCAGATAGTAATATCTAGAAGAATTTCACTACCATCATTAACTTTCCTTTAGAAAATTAAAAACATTTGAAAGCTTGCTTTACTCCAAGAAAACTAACTTTCTGCATTTCACTATTTTCCTCATTTAGTACTTTTCACTATTCCAAAATTTTCCTATCATTGCTCACAATTTGAGATGGGGTATTTTATTCTAGAGGGCACAAAACATCTAAGATGGATATCTTTTTTTTTTTTTAAGGTGCATACCATAGGAAAAGAGGAACACCAAAAACAAGGTTGACATCCATTTATATATGTGCAGGAATTCCTCACCTAACACATTAGGGAATTTACTGAAAATACAACCTTGATGAAACAATATTGTATGGCACAGTCAATTTAATAGCAACAGCGTTACAAATGGAAGATGTTCTTGGATACCCATAAATTTAGACTAGAGCTCAAAATCTCCCTAGCCTCAAGGAACTTACATTCTGTTTGTGGGAAATGAACATAACTAAGTAAATTAAAAATACATATGAAACAATGGAGGCATGGATACCAATCTGAAGGCTTCTGAAATAGTTTGAGAGAGTGTTGAACTTATGTAAAGTGATGAGATCATTGAAAGGTAGTGTAAAGAGAAAAAGAGAAGGCGCAGGGTAGAGCCTGGAGGTATACCCATAGTTAGGTAATAAGACATGGTGAGGTTCAAGCAAAAAATATTGAGGAGGGGCAGCTAGGTGGTATAGTGAATCAGAGCACTGGCCCTGGAGTCAGGAGAACCTGACTTCAAATCTATCTTTAGACACTTGACACTTACTAGTTATGTGACCTTGGGCAAGTCATTTACCCCTCCCCCCCTCCATCGCCTCACCTCCGTCCTCCAAAGACAAAACAAACAAAAAGATATTGCGGAGAAACCAGACAAGTAGAAGAGCTGGGAGACTGTGGTATCCAGTAGGAGAAGGTGGTCAACACTACCCAATGATTCAGAGAGGTCAGAAAGGATGGAAACTGAGAAGGGCCATTGGATTTGGCAAGTAGATAATTGATAACATTAAGAAAATCACTTTCAGTTGTGTGATGAGATCAGAAGCAAGACTGTAAGGGGTTGAGAAGTGAGAGATGATATAGAAGCAATGAATAGAAGAAGCTTTTTTAGGAGTTTGTTTATGAAAGGAAAGTGAGATAAAGGATGATAAAATGAGGAGTTGATAAAGCCAAGTTTAGTTCAGGACTTTGTTCATAAAAGGCATTTAATAAGTACTGAATCAAATTAACTGAAGTAAACTGAATACTCTGGAATCTGCAACTTTTCGACTCTAAATCTATTATACCATGATATGAAAATTCTGGAATTGTAGACTCAATGGCTGTAGGATTTCTTTTTAGAAGTCATAGAATCACAGTCTGAAGGAACCTTAGGGATCATGGAGTATAACCCAAGACTTGAATAAGAATTCCCTCTCTAATATCATGAACATGTAGTCATTCAGTCTCTATTTAGAGGTTGCTAGGTATCTTAGGGAATAGACTGCTGGGCCTGGAATAAAAATGATCAGAGTGCTCAGACATTTACTAGCTGTGTGACACTGGGTAAATCACATAATCTCTGTCTGCCTCAGTGTCCTCAAATGTAAATGAGGATCATAGTAGTGCCTATATCACAGAGTTGTTGGGAGGATCAAATAAGGTAATATTTGTAAAAGTGCTTAGCACAGTGCCCGACACATAGTAGGTGCTTAAAATGGATGGCAAGTTTTTCTTTGCTCCAAAATCACTTTTCCTATGTTCCAAGAGTTCACTCTGCTTGCACTCAAATACTCTTCCTCTATTAAATATTTTTGGAGTGTAGTTTGGTTAGTGAAAAACAAATGGACACCCTTCCCGTTTAACCAATGAGTAACTTACTTGACTGAACTGTTAGGTTTTGCTGTAGGTTCATGTTTTCTATACAGCATTCAATACTGATATTAGGAGTCCATGTAATCTTCAGTACACTGGAGACGCTGAATAAGCCTTTCTCATTGGTGGTGAAGGTATCGTTTTGTAGACTTTGATTAAGCAAACTATTGTCTGTTTTGTTTACCCAGTAAACCTTTGGCTTTGGAAAACCATTATGGGAAGTGCAGGTAAAAATGACCTCTGTATTGTCAGTTTTATCTTCTACTACTGGAACAGTATAGTTTGCTAGAGAAGGGGAAAAAAAAAGGATCATATTAGGGATATGAGCAAGGTTCTGAAAATTACTAGGGAGCTGTTGCAAAGAGGAGCTTCCCAGGGTCTGGGCTATGGGTAACACTAGGTGGGAATGGGGGGATGAGATATCAGTACAAAAGGGTAGGTAGGCGGCAGTGAATAGAGAGTACTGGGCCTGGAGTCAGGAAGACTTATCTTCTTAAATTCAAATCCAGCCTTAGACACTTACTAGATGGGTGAACCTAGGCAAGTCACTTAACCCCATTTGCCTCAGTTTCCTCATCTGTAAAATGAGATAGAGAAGGAAATGGCAAACAACTCTAGTATCTTTGCCAAGAAAACCCCAAATGAGGTCATAGAGAGTCAAATGCGACTGAAACAACTGAACAAAGAGGACAGTAGCCCTCATTCAGGGTACTGGTAAACCTGAAAAAAAATCCTGAAGCAAGGGGCAACAGGAGCCTCCACCTTCCTTCAGGCTCTTCTGCTTTCCCCAGGCAATAAATATTGTAGAAGTGTTTCTTTAATGAGGGTATTTTTTAGTGACCTCCTTGGTGTTGGCTGATTTTTCCCTCTAATACTGAAATATTTCTAAATATGGAGGAAAATGGTAAAGGAGAGAAAATCATCCCCATTCGCAAATGATATAAAGGTCTACTTAGAAAATCCCAGAGAATCAGCAAAGAAACTGAGATTTTTAATAGCTTCAGTAAAATAGCAAGAGGCAGAATAAATTGATACAAATTATCTTTGTTTCTAACTAGTACTAATAAATACTAAGGGAAAAATGTAGAGGGTTGACTTTTTGCTAACTATTGCTTGTTGGACATGATCACAGCTTTTTACCGTATCATAGTTTGGAATGCTTTCTCTCCTTATCTCCACATAGTGGCTTCCATTAAGTCCCAGCTATAATCCTGTCTTCTATAGGAATACTTTCCCAACTTCTCTTAATTCTAGTGCTTTCCCTTTCTTAATTATTTCCTATTAATCTCTATAAAGCTTATTTTTACATATGGTCTTGCTTGTTGTATCTCTCATTAAATTGTGAATTTTTTAAGGCCAGAGACTGTCTTTTGCCTCTTTTCGTACCCTCAGTAGTCAGCACAATGCTTGGCCCATAGTAGGTGCTTATTGACTAACTTGACTTAATCATGGGTAAGTTAGTTAATCTTTCTGGGTCTCATTTTCCTCCCCTGTAAATCCAGGGGGTTATATTAGATCATATTACCACACTACCACAAAATCTCTAATTCTATGAATACTAATTGACTGGATGGATAAGAATAGCAAAGTTATGGTTTTTTTCTGCAACACTTGACCTATTAGAGATAGTCAAGGGAAAAGAAAAATTTGAGTTGGAAAAAATTTTTCATAATATAATTGGGTCTATTTCCAACATTTTTTCAACCAATCTTTTTTCTCTCAAGTTAAATGGAGTCCTGGCTGTTTATAGAGATTGTTTTTCCTCTGGATGGGAGACTAGTGAATCAGTAGCTACCAGGCTTTGCTTGATATACTTTCCCAAGAATTTCACTAAACTCTTATTCTGATATCTTATCATGGAATAGAGATGGCCTTATACAATTCTTTAAATGGGGTCATGGTAAAAACTCTAAGGATAGCTAAGTTCAAGGTGGTAGTTCATTGCTAGAAGGTTGGCTACCAGTTTATGACTTTTGGGAGGAGGGCCATAGTTACTCGCAAAATCTACTCTACTAAGAGTTTAAATATGTCAATAATGTACTACATCATAAAGAAAAGGATCTTTGGTTTCATGGGAGTGTGGACTCCTTCCACCAAAAGAGACCATGACTCAACTATAAGTATGAGTTAATTGACTTGTCCATAGTTACACAACTAGTAAGTGTCTGAAGTGGGATATTAAGTCAAATTTTTCTTACTACAAGTTCAATATGCTCTCCATTGGGCCCCACTGCTTTGCTATTCTTTCAATAAAATCATGAATTCTTATAGGGTTAAAATAGTTCCCCAAGGCATTACAATAGAATCAAATTTCTCTGTTTCCAATGTCCTTACCTGCCACATGGAGATTGACTATAGATGAGAACAAAAACTCAGTATTAGATTTGTTCATGACAAGGCATACAAACTCCAGTTCATCTTCTATGGTGATGTTAGACAAACGCAGAGAAAAATCGCCTTTTTCCATTTTTTCAAGTGTAAGTGATGTCCTGTTCTGATATTTTAAATGAACATATCTGGAAGTATCCTCTCCAGGAATATGTGCATTTAGAGGTACTATTGGTTCATTTTTTGTTTGCCAATAAACAAGTGTTTTATTTAAATCAAAATGTTTTTTTTCAGGACTAATGCAGCTTAGGTCAACATCACCGCCTACCATGCCTTGTACTTCTTCCATTATAACTGCAAAGACAAAAAGAATGTGAAACAGAATTTGTGAAAACTTTCTGTTAGCTCTTCAAGTTGTTTATCATCTTTGTAACTGTATTTACAAATGTGATTTTTACAACTAATGTCTGTGACAACAATATATTTGTACTTAACAGAAGATGGAGTACTTATATCCTCCCTTCCCCAGGTAACAATCACTTTAGTAGTTAAATGGGGGTTGTCAACTTATTATCCAGAAGCCCTAGATAATTTAATAATCTCAGAAAATACTTTCAAAGTTAACAGTAGCATCAAGGAGAATATTGAGGGAATGAGAAAGGGAGTAGAATGATACAACATAAAGTTGGATCTGAAAGGGGTCTTAGAGATCAATCTGGTCTAATCTCTCCCTCTTCCAATTTTGAAGAGCTCCAGGGAGTTGAAGCCCTTTGCTCAAGGTCATAAAGATAACTAGTAGGAGAGGGGGATACCTGATTTCTAGCCCAATGTTGTTTCCACCAGCCAAGAGAGGGATATAGACTAAAAATATCAAGAACCAATAAGTTGGAAGACAGGTGAAAGATTGTTGGGGTAGCTAGTGGTGCAGTAGATAGAGCACTGGGCTTGGGATCGGGAAGACTCATCTTCATGAGTTCAAATCCAGCCTCAGACAGTAGCTGTGTGATCCTGGACAAATCACTTCACCCTGTTTGCCTCAGTTTCCTCATCTGTAAAATAAGCAGGAGAAGGAAATGGCAAACCACTCCAGGATCTTTGTCAAGAAAACCCCAAATAGAGTCACAAAGAATTGGATAAGACTGAAAAAAGACACAACAACAACCACACTGTTGAAATATATAGGACCATCTTTAATTTCTGCCACTGCAGAGGGTATAAATTTGTATTTGTAAATACAAATGATAGTATACCTAGTGATCACTTATGCTCAACTTTGTGCTTATTATGTTCCTCATTGCAAAGAACTATGGACACATGTATTTAACACACTATATTAACACCCTAGTGATTTCCAACCCCTTTGAGCTGACTCATTGTCATTATATTTTGTGGTCTCCCCTTAGTCAACTTTCTTTAGCATACATAAGAGTAAGCCTCAGAAAGGTCTCCCTAGAGGCAAAATATGATAAATATAGTTGCATAAAACTAAAGGAATCAGAAAGATTCTCAATCTCCTCTTAATGAGCAACATTAGTAATTACTGGGTAGTAAGTAGTACTACTGTTGTAAAAGCATGATCTCCACTCCTATGTGTGTGTGCCTTAACTTTAATTTTATTTGTAAAATTTCTCTTTAAAGTTTTGTGATATGCCTTGTGAAAACTAGAAATACCTCATAAGCCAGACCAAAGTTAGAAGTCATCACATTATTTCTTCACATGTTTAAAATAAAAACATGGTGGCACCGAAAAGACTATATATAAATAGCATGTTAAACTACAATGATCAAAGAGATCATACAAATGGAAAAAGTAACCGCAAGTACAAAAATGTTTATAGCAGCCCTTTTTTGGTGGCAGCCAAGAACTGGAATTGAGGGGATGCCCATCAATTGGGGAATGGCTGAACAAGTTGTGGTATATAAATAAAATGGAATACTATTATGTTGTAAGAAATGATGAACAGACTGACTTCAGAGAAACCTGGAAAGATTTATGTGAACTGATGCTGAGTGAAGGGAGCAGAACCAGGAGAACACTAAACACAGTAACAGCCACAGTGTATGAAGACTGACTTTGATAGACTTAGCCCTTCTCAGCAATGCAAGGACCTAAAACAATTCCAAAGGACATATGATGGAAAATGCCAGCCACATCCAGAGAAAGAACTATGGAGTCAGAATGCAGAACAAAGTAAACTATTTTCTTTTTTGTTTTTTTTCTTTCTTATGGTTTTTCCCATTCATTATAATTCTTCTATGCAACATGATTAATGTGAAAATGTATTTAATAGGAATGTATGTGTAGAGCCCACATCAGATTGCAAGCCATCTTCATTTTCATACAAAATAATGATATACAATATTTACTCTTTTTGACTTTTGAAACAACTCATGGATGAATTAGGATATAATGATGTTCTAATAAAAATAGATTAATATGGTCTAGGAAAGAGTTCATTTCTACAAGGCTTTCAGTTTTCTTCACTCTTTCCTGGATTTATTTTCTCACTTCTAAACTCATCAAAGAATCCATAATATGTTTTCTTGCTTCTTCATGTAAGGGGAAAGGTATAAAATTGTACTTTTTAAATATTCCATCACTACAAGAGTGATTCTTTCTATATTTCATAGGTCTCCTCAGAGTATAGAGCAAAGACAAAATGGGAAATCCCATCCAGGTTTACATGCTTCATTTATATGATTCTTAAGAAGACACCAGTGGGGGGCAGCTAGGTGGCACAGTGAATAAAGCACAGACCCTGGAGTCAGGAGAACCTGGGTTCAAATCTGGTCTCTAACACTAGCTGTGTGACTTTGGGCAAGTCACTTAACCCCAATTGCCCTGCCTTCCCCCCTCCAAAAAGAAAAAAAAAAGACACCAGTGACATTGCATCTTTTTTTGTCCTATGCTTGACAGCTCTTTCTCCTCTCCATGAGAAGGGGAAGGCATGAATTATTTTATTGATAAAGTAACATGCCTTTTACATCTGAGGAGTTAAGAAGTTCTGCAGGAAAATTCTACATGGAGATACATGTTGCATTGGTCTTTGGTGAGGCTAGACCACTCCCAATTTTATCTTTTTGTATAGGCTGAGGAGGGTGTATGCTCATATGATGTAATGTCAGGCATCCTGGGGAGGAGGAATTTCCTGCCTGAAATCCTCTTTTGGCTGCTATCTGAGGTCTATCAGAATTTCATTCTTGTAGTTCAAAATTTTGCTATGAGAATTGTTACTTCTAGTGGTTCTCAATAACTTATACTTTAGTGTGAAAGAAGGATATGTGAGCCAATTTTTACAGGGCAAATTTGGACAATACTGAGTACTAGAGTGTAGGGGAGATAAAGTACCACAATGTGGGAAGAGGACATAGAACAGGGCAGCTAGAACCACTACTACCTATCTCATAATTTGCATAGAGTCAGTCTACCCTGGCCTTTGGGCAAATCTATATGGAGCTCAATGTGTGGTTTTATAGGGAAAAAAATTAATAGTGCCTTATGTGTACATTCCAGTGAAGTTTTTCATTGCGTTTATTTGTATCAAATCTTCTAAATATTACTTAGCAAAATTATTTGACTCTTTGTCCAAGAAGACTGGGTCAATTTTTACTTCCTTTACAAAACAAAATGGAAAAATTATTTCAAAATTCTCAGTTAGAAGCTGCCCCATCCTCCTGGTCAATTGCCCATTTTCATATACTAAATTTGATTTAAATTATTTTACTTGACCTAACAAAATGAAATTATTAGGAAAATGAAAGGAAGCTATTGACTCAGAATGCATGTGATCCAGGCCATATTTATTCAATCACTCCCTGAGCAGAGACCTATCACTACAGTGTGATGTGATTCAATTTATGGAATTAGTATATTCTGAAGAATTTCTCTGAAATTTACATTTTTCCATATTGAAACTTTATCTTTAATTATGAAATTAATTACATTAATAATTATTACAAAACTAAAGATGTTTCACTGGAAAACGTGTTGGTCCTTGAACAGATTATAATCATACAAGATTGCAATAAAACTTCTAAGATCACACATTTAAAACAAGTAATAGGGACATAATAATTTGATGATGAGTCATGAAATACCTAGCATTATTAATATAGGCTGTGGTTTTTTTCCCTGCTTGCTTGGTACAGAAGTTTAAAAAGAAGTATATATCAATTATAGGTTAACTGAACTGGACTATAAAGAAACACAACTTTTCTAATTCTCCCTTATCATCCAAGAGGAGGATAATATGCAGCTGGCTTTGACTAGTAAGGGGCTATATTCTAGCACTTTGTGGAAGCTACTGGTTCTTACAAACAAATGTGTTGATCAGCCCTGGAATGTATAGAACATATAGCTACAGAAAAGGCAGCAACAGAAACTATAGGTTAGTGATTCAGAATTTCAGAGTGAGACTTCAAATGAATAAATGGAGTGGGAGGGGCACATCTGCAGCATTTTCCTGAGGCAGAGATGGGGTTTTACTTCTGTCAGAATTACAAAACCTTAGGAAAGCAAGTGTGTTTTTGCCTTCAGGAAATAGCTGAGCTTAATCTGCAATTCTGATTTTTATTATTTTCTAAAAAGAAAGGAAGAAAGAAAGGGTAGAGTAGAGGCTACTTAGGCTAACTGAAATGGCTTTACATTAGCAATTTTGACTACTGAAAAGTGGGAAGATCTGTTTAACTACTATGTGTCTATAGATCCCAAAGGAAATATTATGGACTTACCAGCTCTCAGATAATCAAGAAGGAATAAGAGGAATCTTGTACTATAATAAAATAAAGAACAAATAAGAGAAACATTAGTGGTGCAGTAGGTAGAGCTCTGGACTTAGAATCAGGAAGGCTTGAGTTCAAATCCAGCCTCAGATACTCACTGGCTGTGTGACCCTGAGCTGTCTGTCTCAGTTTCCTCATCTATAAAATGAAGTTAATAAGGGGTGGCCAGGTGGCTCAGCGAGTAAGAGCACTGGCTCCAGTGTTGGGATGACCTGGGGATCAAATCCGGGCTCAGATACTTAGAACCACACCCAGAAATAACTGGCCGTGTAACCTTGAGCAAGTTACTTAACCCCGATTGCTTAAAAATAAAAAAAATGAAGTCAATAATGGCAACTACCTCCCAGGGTTGGTGTGAGGATCAAATAAGCTACTATTTATAAAGCATGTTGAAAACCTCAAACTGCCTAAAGCATATGTAAATGCTAACTATTGTTATTACCAATATCTGTATGACATTAGAAGGAAACCAAAAACCATAAAAGCTAACACTGTGGGTGTGTATATTCACATTATACAGCGATACAAACAGGGAATTTCATTTTCTGTGAGTCAACAAACACATATTTCCAGGTTATTTCTTAGTCAAGAAGATAACTAAATGTTTTAATCAGGAGAAATGGAGATGGAACATGGGGGAACAGAAAGTAGTATATTACTTTCTGTTTTAGAGGAGCCAATAACAGAAAACTTTGAGGCACCTGGTACTAAGGCAACTTAGATTTTAAAAATCAAATATGAAGTGGCCACCTGTCAACTTATTCTGAGTATAATTCTGGTAACCAAACACATTATTAAAATATTGTATTAATAAATCCAATACAAATGAATAAGCTGTAAGTGCCTACCCTGTACAGGCACCATACCAGGCATTTGTTGGGCATTCAGTGAAAAAATTTGTAACAGTCCTTGCCCTTAGGAAGCTTCCATTCTACCTGGGAGACACAGCCCAGAAATAAATAGTTAAAATTAAATAAAAGGCTGCATATTGAAAATTAAACCTATGGATGTAATTCCTACAGATCAGTAAGATTCCTGGCTAAATACCATGCTCTGGAAAAATTTTCATCTTTACCATTCTTTGAACAGCACAGGAAGAACCTGAATATTATTTCTTAGCTTTATTTGAATTACAGAATGTTGTGTCCATACAGTTCCTTAGATATAATCTAGTACAATTCTCTCATGTTACAGATGAAGAAACTGAAGCCTAGAAAAGTGAAGTTATGAATAAAGTTCAACCAATCCACAAATACCTATTAAGTGCTTAATCTGTGTCAGGCACAGTGCTAAGCACTGGGGTTGCAAATAAAGACAAAAAACAGTTTCTACGATCAAGGAGTTTACATTTAAATAGAGAATAAAACATGTAAAGAAGGACATATATACAAGATGCATATAGATAAATGGAAGGTATCCTTAAGGGAGAAAGTTCTAGCATCTGGGGGGATTGGTCAAGGTGTCCTAAGGAAGCTGCCATCTGAGCTGACTGCTGATGGAAGGCAAGGATTCTAAGAGGCACAGTTGTGGAAAGGAGAGTATTCAAGGAGTGAGGAACAAGACAAAAGATGATAAAAATAGATAAAAAAGATGATAATGATAAAATCTTATCTTCAAGAACAGCAAATAAGTTAGTGTGGCTGAGTCATAGATTTGGAGGTTGAAGAAAAAACATGGAAATAATGTAGGAAATAATGAAGAGTGAAATGAGCAGAACCAAGAGAACATTGTACACAGTAACAGCAATATTGTTTTAAGAAAGACTTTGGGCAAAGAAGTTGTTCTGACTATTATAAATATCCAAATTAACTGTAAAAGACATATGAAGAAAGAAGCCGGCTGTACTCAGAGAAAGTACTCTGATAAATAGAAGTATGTATGGAATAATTTTACGTATGTATTGTATATTTACCTCTATGTGTATATATGCAGGTATACATACCTACATGCATGTGTGTATATATATAAACATGCATATATATTTGTATGTATATGTGTGTGTGCATATACACACATACACCTATGTGTGTCTAATGCTGGCCATCTTTAGGGAGGAAGAGGAGGGAGAGAAGGGAGGAAGAAAACCAAAAAAGGGAAGAAATTTACTCGATAACTTTGTTGTATATTTAAAAGGAATATAGCAAGTTGTACATAGATTTGCAGTTTCATATACAATTATCTTTATTATGCTATGTTATGGAAATGTTTGTTTTATTCTATAAATTAAAAATAAAATAAATAGGGGTGGCTAGGTGGCGCAGTGAATAGAGCACTGGCCCTGGAGTCAGGAGTACCTGAGTTCAAATCTGACCTCAGATACTTAACGCAAAAACTAGCCGTGTGACCTTGGGCAAGTCACTTAACCCCAATAGCCCTCCAAAAAGCAATAAATAAATAAACAAACAAATAGATAAATAAATGAATATTAAAAAAAGAATGGGGGGTTGGTAGAAGGGAGTAGAGTATGAGAAGACTAGATATGTAAAAAGGGGCCAGGCTATGTAGAGATTTAAATGTCCAACGAAGGGCTCCATATTTGACGCTAGAGATAATAGGAAGCCACTGTAGTTTACTGCATATTATAGGACTGACATTCAGACTTATATTTTAGGAAAATCACCTTGGTAGCTATGAGAATGGTGGATTGAAGTCAAGAGAGATTCGAGGCAGGGATATAAATTAGTAGGTTACTGTAATGATCTAGGACAGAGGTAATGAGGGCCTAAACTGGGGTAGTGGCTCGTGAGTGAAAAGAAGGGGATGTATAGAAGAGATGTAATAAAGGGAGAAATGATAAGATCTGATGACAAATTTGATATGTGAGTGTTGAGAGAGAGGAGATGAAGATGACCCTAAGGTTGTGAACTTAGGTACCTGGGAGGATAATGGTACCCTAAATAGTAATAGGGAAGTTTGGAAGAGAGAAATATTTTAGGGGAAATTTTTTTTAAATGTTTAAATAGTTCAATTTTGGCTATGTGTACAATAGACAGTGCTGAGGAACTAGACCTCAGGAGACTAAGGACTGGCTATAGATCAAGGAAACATTTGTATGGTAATGATAAATGAAACCCTGAGCAGTAATGAACTTACCAAGAGATACAGTACAGAGTAAAAAGAGGGCCCAAGGTAGAATTCTGAGGGGACACTTACAGTCCGTGAGCATGACCTCAATAAAGATTCAGCAAAGGAGACTAAGAAGGAATAGTTAGGCTGGTAGGACGAGGACAAAGAGAAAGCTATGTCAGGAAAACCTAGAAATAAGAGATAGTGTTCAACAGTATCAAACACTGCAAGAGAGGGCAAAAAGGCTGAGAACTGAGAATAGGTGGCTAAATCTGGCAATTAAGAGATCATTTGGAGAACATGGTTTCAGCTGAATTATGAGGTCAGAAGATAGATTTACAGAGAATTTAGAAGAGAGTAAGAGGAGAGGAAGTGCAGATACCAATTTGTAGATGGCTTTTTCCCAAAGAGTTTAGCTGATAAGGGAAAGAGATATAGGATGATAACCAGAGGGGAAATTAGGATCAAATGAGCAGTTTTTGAGGATGAGTGAGATAAGGGCATGCTCATAGGCAGCAGGGAAGGAGACAATAGACAGGAAATGACTGAAGATTAGAGATGGTATGAGTATGATAGCAGGGACAACCTGTTGTAGAGGATGGCAGGGGAATGGCTCCAGGGTGCAGGAAAGGGCCTTGGCAAGTAGAATGATCATCTGAGTGAAGGAAGATAGTGGAGGGTTTTGTCAGAGGGATGTGAGATGAGACAGGGAGAAAAGGGAGTTTTCATCAAATGAAATTAAGTAAGTGTGTGTGTGTGTGTGTGTGTGTGTGTGTGTGTGTGTGTGTGAGAGAGAGAGAGAGAGAGAGAGAGAGAGAGAGAGAGACACACACACACACGAACACAGAGACAGAGAGAGACAGGGAGACAGAGACAGACACAGAGAGACAGGCAGAGACAGAGAGAGAGACAGAGAGAGAGACAGAAACAGAGAGAGAAATATGTGCATATCCTCAACTGAGAGGGTAGGTGGGAAAAGAGGTCATGGGAAATTTGAGGGCAGATGAATGCACAAGTTGTGGTAAATGGGATAGAGAATCAATTAAGGAAGAGTAGAAGGCTGGTGTTGCTGCAATGAGGGCCCAGTTGACTAAATTAATATCTTAGCACATTTTTATGCATGTTTATAATGTATTATTTACTAGCTCTTGGTTCCTGAATCTGATAAAGCCTATAAATGGATTCATTTATATATTTCACACTCTCTCATTAATTAATCCATTAACTCTGGGCCTCCACTCTAGTGTAGAACAGAGAAAACTATTTTCCCCACTTTCATCTCTCTTTCTGTCTCCTTCTGTAAAGACACCCCCCTCCCCCTCGTCTTATAAGTTTAAAGAAAATTAATGTAGTTTTTGTAGAAGCAAATAAAAATACAGTCATAAATTAATATTTATAGTGTATTGCTGTGAACAAAGTTCATGGAATGAACCTTGTATTCTTCAAAAGGCAGGAAAAAGGGACATGAAACAGAATATTCAGCCCTTGTCATTCAATCCTGTCACTGACTCCTCAATTCTGGACACAACAATTCTATTACAATGGTAACTCCACTATTTCAAGAAGTCTCTCCACAATATCTCTTCATGAAATGAGTTAAATGTAGTTCACTCACAATGAATCTTAAGATTCTTTCACAAAACAACAGCAACAACTTTCACAGTCTTCTTACAGATAACAGCTAATTTCCACAGTCCCAATCTTTTTTAAAAGAATAAAAGCTAAATTTCAGCTCTCTCAGCCTCTTCACAGATGACAGTTAAAATTGTCTTTCTCCTCCCCAAGAAATGGCAGTTTAAAATGAATTTTCTCATAGCCTTACTCCTCATACAGTCACATTCTACTGTTAGTTCCCCAAGATTCTTTTCCTTCTCTGTGTGTACTTCTATCAGTATCCACAATCTCTGTGGCCAAGGCTTATTGAACCTGGTGTTATTGTATTTGCTAAGGTTTTGTTGCTTGTCCTTTGTTCTTTTTTTTTTAATCCCCCATGTGCTTTATTTATTTGTTTATTTATTTATTTAGCCTTTTTTTGGAGGGGCAATTGGAGTTAAGTGACTTGCCCAAGGTCACACGGCTAGTAAGTGTTAGGTGTCTGAGCTGGATTTGAACTCAGGTCCTCCTGACTCCAGGGCCAGTGCTCTATTCACTGTGCCACCTAGCTGACCCTTGTCCTTTGTTCTCAAAGAGGATCATGACATCAGAAAGATGATGCCATGACTTGCAATTGACTTTGATTTCAGTGAGAGAGGATTGTGCAAAGGCCGCGAGCGCGTGTGTGTGTGTGTGTGTGTGTGTGTGTGTGTGTGTGTGTGTGTGTGTGAAAGAGAGACAGAGACAGACAGAGACAGACATGAACAGACACAGAGAGACAGGGAGAGACAGAGAAAGCCTCACTTTCTCCTCCAGAGCCATCTGGGTCCAGTGGCAAGATACAGATCAGGATGAGTGGAGATAGCCCCATGTTATATTTACTAAATTGGCAAGGGACTTGACAGTCCCACTGGAGCTCAACTAAATTGTCTTCTGGCTAGTTTACCAATCTAGATCAGATTGTCACAGCTCTCGTGAGAGTTCCTCTGCTTTGAGCTGGTATACCTGTAAGCCACACAACTTGTTACATTTTTGTGTCTGTTTCTCCACATCAGAATTTTAAAGTGACATTAAAAAAGAAAAGCTAGGGATTACTAATCTAATATTCTAAGTCAATTGTGATGTGTCAGAGAAAGCTGTTTTTGAGATAGGAGTGGAGCTTTTCTGGATATAGATTTCCTATTTAAAATATTTTGAGGGCTGTTAGGTGGTATAGTGGATAAAATACCAGGCCTGGATTCAGCAGGACCTGAGTTCAAATGTGGTCACAGATACTTACTAGCTGTTTGACTGTGGGCAAATCACTTAACCCCAAATGCCTCAAAAAAAAAAAAAAAATAAAAAAGGAAAAAATATTTTGAAAAGACTTTTAAATGAGAGCTAAAGTCTGCTTCTCATTGAGAAGATTCAGTGGTGTGCAGTGTAAAGGGTCCAGGGCTTGGAGTCAAAGGATTATGGTTCAAATCCTTGGTTCATTACCTGTACTAATACCTACTTGAATGACCTTAGGTAAATTATGTTCCCTGCCAGGGTTATAATTATTAGATTTAATATTGTATGATAGCACTTACTAGGTGATACAAATGTAAGGTTATCAGGACATTCATGAATTCAAGAAAGAGAGTATCCTTTTCATGAAATTTTGTGAAAGTCACGAGCTTTGTCCTCTTGTTATTATTCAGAAAATAAATTCACGAAATGTATACTTTGGTGGACTTTTAGTCTAATTAACATGAGTATTCCTTTCAGTGGTGCAAACTGCAATAAATCTATAGATTTTTGACCCATCTGAAACCATCTATAGATTCTAATCCATTCCAAAGTTGGGTAACCCTTACCCATGTCCTCCTATGTCCTATTCCACAAGGGGTGGATCCAGCGTTTGAGTCCATATGCTAGACCTCTTGATATTACATGGGTACCAGTGGAGAATGCATACTGTCTGTGAGCTATCCCTCATCTCCCAATACATGACTGACTCATTTCCTTCTCTAGTCATACCTCCTTATGTGCAATTTTGATGTGTGATTCTGGCAACCCACCATTTGTATATAGCATAGAATGAAGACACAATCTTGACCAGTAGTCTCAAATAGGGCCATCATGTGTATAGAATACAGAATTGCAATATTATTATCTTAGTTTTTAAGAAATACTGTGAAGTGAATGACATTTATCTTTGGTGCCCTCCCCTAGCTTAGTATCTCTTTCAGACACCCCCTTTTCCTCCCCTTCCTCACCCTTCAGGCACCAATTATTTCTGGCATCTCCAAAACTTCCCTCCCACTTTCTTCTTCCTCTACCCTCCATCTCCAGTTCCTCATACTTGAATTCAAAATGATCTTTTTTCTTTCACTTCCCCTATCAAAACTCCCATTCCTTCATATGACATTAAAAGAAAAACACTTGGATTATAATTTACACTAAAGTGGGAGGTAAGGTCTTCTTTACATGAAAAGAAGAAGCAGTGAAAATTAAAAGAAGGAACAGGGGAAAATGTTCTAGATTTGAAGTCAGAAGATTTTGGTTCTAATCGTACAATAAACATTTAAGTATAAAAAAAAAAAACCAGGTATAAGAAGGAGTCACATGGCCCAGGGATAAAAAGGAATAGGTTTTTATGGAGAGGAGAATGATGATCTTAGGGAAATTGTCCTTCAGTAAAATGATCTCTAAGGTTCCATCCAGTTTTAATCTAGGATCAAAAGACTAGAATTTCAGGTAGTGGAAAGTAAAAAAAAAAAAAAAGCTGTATAGGAATGGCATTTTGGAATTTACTGAAATTTACAAAATTTATGACACAATGTTCATAGGGGACCTTTTACAGCTAGCCCTGTTCATGACAATATGCATATGTTTACATATGTTATAAAGAGCTACACTGGCTGTTAAAATATTTAAAGTTATCTGCCACCCCTCCCCCCAAGCCCATG
>NW_027187374.1:16004152-16091119 GCF_028583685.1 Petaurus breviceps papuanus
AGTCTGTTCCTTTTTTGGGCTTCTTTGTTTTTGGTAAGGACACCACCATTTTCTCAGTCATCAAGGATTTTATAATGATTTGGTAAAAAAAATTTTTTTTTCTGACTCTAATTCATTTCCCCTTTTTCCTCCCATCGATTTCCATAATTCATCTAAACCTATGAAGTCTATCGCTTAACAATGTTTCTCCTGTCCTTCCCCTCTCTTCTGGCCCCATTACTATCAACCTAGTTCAGGCAGTTATCTACCTCTGGCTGGTCTACTTCTCTTTAAAAAAAAATTCCCCAACTGTAGAATTTTTTTTTTAACAAATTTTTTTAAAAAATGAGTTAATAGTCAAGAATCCTGTGTCCGTGTTTCTTTCCTCCTTAATTCTTCCTAAATAGGACTGAATTATTAATCTTTTTTTTTTTTTTTTAAGCAATCAGGGTTAAGTAACTTGCTCAAGGTTACATTTCTGGGTGTGGTGCTGAGTATCTGAGCCCGGGATTCGATCTCCAGGTCTTCTCAACACTGGAGCCGGTGCTCTTACTCGCTGTGCTACCTGGCCGCCCCCTTATTACTCTTCTTAAAGCACACCTCTGATTGACTCAGAAATCTTCCTTTGTTCTCCACTTCTGCTTCGCATGGTATTCAACATTTTCTACATATTATCTTACATACCTTTCAAGTCATCAGTACTCCCTACTAAACTGGTTTGGAACCTGTCTCTAACTTTCCTGCTCCTATGTGCTTGTGGTTCTCTCGATCTGTCATGCCACCTCCACCCCCCTCCCAACCATCTGTTAAAAAATCTAGACCCCACCATTCCAAGCCCTGTTCAAATACTGTCTTCCTCCACGAAGCCTTTCCTGATCTCTCCTGTCAAAGGCGATCTCTTCCCTGCACTTTCATAGCTCACTTTTCTGAGGGGAAACTCTCTTGGTATTTCTTTCTGCATTGTATTACAGTTGTGCGCCTATACCTTAACTCTCCTCTTTGAAGGTAGGCGCTGCAACTTAATAATCTTTCATCGTCCCTTCCCTACCCCCGCCCCCCTCCCGTTCCACTTAGCTTACATCGCGCAGAAGGTGTGGACAATCAGTAGAAGTTTACTGAACTGAAATCTCAGCGACCGTGGTTTTGCACAATACATTTATTTCCTACCTTTTTACGCCCCCACAGGCGGTTATGCATGATGCCTATTACTTATTTAAAGAATGTCTAGTTAACTTCATTTATTGATTTCTGGTAAAATATCCATTTGTGACTCGAGAGTAACTTTTCTACTCTTCCCCTGTTACGTCCCCATCCCCCCTTTCCGATACCTACTTAAATAGTTTTCTATGTACTGAGACTCAGGTATTAACGTTACGGCCAGGTAGCGTTCCTTACGGAAACTCTTTCCTCATTACTAAACTTCCTTGGGTAACACCTTGTAACGATAATTAGTTCATTTTAAGCCTAGGGGTGCCCTTTACAGAAATGCCTCTAAGAGCCTACTTTCTCTCGCTTCCCTGTCAGCCAAATGCAGCCGCTGCTATTCCGGGACTACAGCTGGCTCCTATTTAATAACGCACAGAACCCGGCAAGTGGCCCAAATTACTCTTTTCTCTCAGGGTCTCCTACTTAGGGCTGCTGATTGCCCTGCCCTGCTCTGCCCAACAATTTTCGAGGCAGTTTTGTTTAGCAAAGGATCAGCCAGTTTCAGTCACTTCCCCCTTGGGGTCCTTTAGGGGGCTGGAACCGCTGGTGCCGCCGCTTTTTTCGCGGTCTTCCCTCCCAAAACACCTGGACAACTTCCAACTCCCAGAGAGAATCCAAGAGCGGCTGTGTAGGTGGGAGAGTGGAGTGGTTACAGAGAAGGCATCGAGAATCCTGACTTAGAGAGGGATCCCAGTGACTCTTCTCTTTCCCTATCCTCCCTTGTTCCATCACCCTCCTCCCTTCTCTTCACTCACCTTTTCAGGTGCATGTTGTGAGCTCAGGAGAGATATTATGGTGACCCGGCAGAGTGGCTTGGAGAGCAGAAGAATCCGAGCTCGGAGATCTTCCGAAAGCTGAGGCTGCAACAACCACACAGCATGCAGCCCTGCACTCTACTTCACGGTTTTCGGCTTGGTGGGAGGGACTGCTGATGAATGGCCCTCTCTAGCACTTTCCTCCTCCCACAGCCTAAGCCCTGCCCACAGCCCGTCCCTCCCCCCCGGCCCCGTCCCTACTCGTCCTCTACCAGTTGGTTGGTGCACGGTCTCTAGGAGTCGTCAGTCTCTTGGAGGCCTCCTCCGCTCCAGGATAAACTGCTCATTCTTCTTATCTCAGGCCAACATCGGGTTAGCCCACAGACCAACTCTAAGCAATCTGTAATGGATTACTTTTCTCAAAAGGCAAGAGAAACTGCGTCTGTTCAGAGACAGTAATTTCCAAAAGCAGGAT
Source organism: Petaurus breviceps papuanus (assembly GCF_028583685.1). Classification (NCBI taxonomy): domain Eukaryota; kingdom Metazoa; phylum Chordata; class Mammalia; order Diprotodontia; family Petauridae; genus Petaurus; species Petaurus breviceps. The sequence continues at coordinate 16,006,568 of NW_027187374.1, forward strand.
GGAAAATGATGAAAGGAAGTGGAGGGTGGTGAAAGCCTTCCTGAGGCATACGTCTTCTGTGCGGGGTGGGATGTTGGTCTGTGGGCAAGGGACTCAATGTCTAGCTGTCGCCTTGCAGCCCGACCAGTTGAATGGTCCCTAACTCTCCATACCTGGTATTCTCCTGCAGACATGAAGCATAAACACCTCTCCGACAGAATTTAAAGTAATTTAAAGTGTCTGTGAGGCTTATGTGGTCGAATCAGAAAACCAGGGTTCAAATTCTGCCTTTCCTATATATAACCTGTATAATCCTAAACAAGTACCGTCATCTCTCTAGGTTTTAATTTCATCTGTGTATGGAGAGGAAGGATATAATTGATCTCTGCTAGGGATTCCCACGTCTCTTTGGGACCTTTCAAAATTCATTCCTTGTAAAGTCCTTGCTTGACTTAGTGAGGGAGGGTGAATTGGGACCCCGAGCATCGAGTTGCCAGGACTCAGAGAAATTTTCAGCACAGGACATGGATTTCTCATCTGGGAGTTCTGGAAACTATAGGGACCAGGTTCTCCCTCTGAGGGGGGAAGTTGGATTTTCCTCTTCTTTCCTTTGGCTCTTTGGGTTGGGGGAGGCTTTTGCAAGCAAAGGTACAACCTATGAGAATTTTATGAATGCCATTAGTTAAAATGTACAACCACATATTGGGGATGAATCTAATTCCCATGTATACTAATCATGATAGATTTAGAAACTTATGGGAAAATGTTTATTTTTGGATTAAGAACTGTGCCGCATGAGTTTTTCTGGACTTTGAAGAAAAGAAAAACACACACAATTGATTTGCTCAAAACAGAAAATATCTAAGTAGAGGGAAACATGTGCAAAAACAAAGATTTCATTATTTTCCCCCTTTGCAACACAGTTGATACAATAAGAGAAAACAGAGTTTATATAACAGAGGGTATGAAGTACTAAAAAAAATATAGTTTATGAAGCATGAACACTTTTCTGACAGTATTTAAAGGAATTATCAATTATCAAACTGTCAATTGGGCAGTCTTGCCTCTAAAGACCATTAAAAAGCTGAGCTGCTAGCTTAGCAGTAGTTAAGAGTAGAGGAACCTGCCCCTAGAGAGAAACTTGACATTGGGGATAGTGGGAGAGGGAAGAATTTCTCCCTCCTCTCCCTCCTTCACCCTTGTTGCTTTGAAGTAGATCTACTACATTTCTAGGGGAAAATGTATCCAGCAGGAACCAAAGAAAAACTTTCTCTCTTTTTTTGTATTTATTAATTTATTTTTAGGTTTCAACATTCATTTCCACAAGACTTTGAGTTCCAAATTTTCTCCCCATCTCCCCCCTACTCCCTACCCCAAGATGGAAATCACACTGACTACCCCTTCCCCCCAGTCTTCCCTCTCTTCAATCTGCCCCTATTCCCCCCTTACACTTTTACCCCTTACTTTTGTGTAGGGCAAGATGGATTTCTATACCCCATTGCCTGTATATCTTATTTTTTGGGTGCAAGTAAAAACAATTTTTAACATTTGTTTTTAAAACTTTGAGTTCCATATTCTCTTCCTTCACTTCTCACCCAACCCCATTTCCTTGAACTATCTTAACACTGAGAAAGGTCTCATGAATTACAAATATTGTCTTTCCATGTGGGAATGTAAACAGTTCAACTTTAATAAGTTCCTTATGATTTCTCTTTCCTGTTTACCTTTTCATGCTTCTCTTGCTTCTTGTATTTAACATTCAAATTTTCTGTTCATTTCTGTTCAAGAATGCTTGAAAGTCCTCTATTTCAGTGAATATCCACATTTTCCCCCAAAGTATTATAGTAAGTTTTGCTGGGTAGGTGATTCTTGGTTTTAATCCTAGCTCCTCTGATCTCTGGAATATCATATTCCAAGCCCTTCAATCCCTTAATGTAGAAGCTGCTAGATCTTGTGTTATCCTGATTGTGCTTCCACAATATTTGAAATGTTTCTTCTTGACTACTTGTAATATTCTCTTCCTGACCTGGGAACTCTGGAATTTGGCTATAATATTCCTAAGAGTTTTCTTTTTGGGATTTTTTTCAAGAGGCAATTGGTAGATTCTTTCAATTTATATTTTACCTTCTGGTACTAGAATATCAGGGAAGTTTTCCTTAATAATTTCTTGAAAGATGGTGTCTAGGCTCTTTTTTTGATCATGGCTTTCAGGTAGTCCAATACTTTTAAAATCTCTCCTGGATCTATTTTCCAGGTCATTGTTTTTCTGATGAGATAGTTTGCATTGTCTTCTATTTTTTTTTCATTTGGGGGGGGGGGGTTCTGTTTTATAATACCTTGATTTGTCCTAAAGTCATTAGCTTCCATTTCCTCCATTCTAATTTTGAAGGAATTATTTTTTTCAATGAGCTTTTGGATTTCCTTTTCCATCTGGCCAATTATGATTTTTAAGTCATTCTTCTCCTCATTGGCTTTTTGGACCTCTTTTGCCATTTGAGTTAGTCTATTTTTTAAGGTGTTATTTTCTTCAGTATATTTTTGGATCTCCTCTAGAAAGGTGTTGATTTGATTTTCATGATTTTCTTGCATCACTCTCATTTCTCTTCCTAATTTTTCCCTTAGTCCTCCTGCTTGATTTTCAAAATCCTTTTTGAGCTCCTCCCTGGCCTGTGACCAATTTATATTTTTCTTGGAGGCTTTTGATATAGTAGTTTTGACTTTGTTTCCTTCTGGTTCTGTGTTTTGATCCTCTTTGTCACCAAAGAAAGATTCTATAGTCTGATATCATTTCTTCTGTTTACTTATCTTGCCAGCCAATTACTTGACTTATGAGCTCTTTGCCATGGTAGAACTCTGCTTCCAGAGTGGAGAGTGCTATGTCCCAAATTTCTGGAGTTTTGTGCAGCTGTTGTCAGAACTACTTCTAGGCACCTACCTCAGAACTATGAGGAGGATTTCCTCTCCACAGCTGCCACAAATTCTACCATGCCAGCACTCCTCCTTACTCCAGGACTGCCACCCAAGACTATGACCCAGATTCAAGCATGGCAAAGCAAGAGAATCTTGCCTTAGTGCTAGCAAAGAGATTCCTGCAATTGCCCTCTGATCAACCACTTGGTTCCCTCACCATCTGTTGGTCTGGAGCACTAGAAGCAGCCACTGCTGCTGCTTCTGCTGTTGCCTCCATAGGTGCCACCTCTGCTGCCCTGGGCGCAGGGCCCAGAAAGTACTTCTCTCTCACCCATTTCCAACATGGTTTCTCCACTGACCTTTCACTTTCTCTTTGGCATTTGTGGGTTTAAAAGTCTGTAAACCACCATAGCTGCCATCAATTCAGTCCCCTGAGGTCTGCTTTGGCCTGGTATGTGCCGTAAGTTTGTGTTGGTGTGGCCCATGGGGGCCTATGCTCTGCTCCCAACCTGGTGCAATAGACCCTTCCCTTTGGCCCATCAGGCTCTCCTCAGCTGGAAATGTATTTCACTCTGACACTTTGTGGATTCTGCAGATCCAAAATTTGTTTAGAGTAATTTTCCACAAGTATTTGGAGGTAACTGGGGGATGAGCTCAAGAAAGTTCCTGCTTTCACTCCACCATCTTGGCTCCACCCCAAAAAACACGTTCAACAGAGACAGTCACTTGAGGAAAGGTGTTGCTTTCAGGAACAGAAGTCAGACTAAGCAGGAAAGGGAGCCAACTGTAAAGTCATGAATGAGCTAGGCTTGGCTATTAAGAGTCAAGGTGTCAGGGTGGCTAGATGGTACAGTGAATAGAGCACCAGCCCTGGTGTCAGGAGGACCTGAGTTCAAATCTGGCCTCAGACACTTAACATACTTACTAGGCATGTGACTTTGGGCAAGTCACTTAACCCCAAATTCCCTCCAAAAAAGAAAAGCAAAAAAAGAGTCAAGGTGTAGAGAGTAGTAGACCCAGGAAGCCCAGCTAATGAGCTCACCCAGCTGAGATGCTGCACACAGTCTCGAGATTTGTAAGGACTTTCACTGGAGAGAAAAGACATTTTTTATTTTACTTTAATACTAGACTAGTGAATATCTTTTATCATGTACCTTCCCCAGATATATGCCTCACTACCACTATACCCTAAATTTGTACATTCTCTTTCCATAGAAGGTGTGATATTTGCAGGAGAGTGTGCCCCTATAGCACCTATACAATATTCATGGTGCCAATGGCAACTGTGAATATGCTGGCATAGTGATCAATCACAAAATATAACAGACTCTCCATATATAAGGTAGAAGCAAAACATTTATTCAGATGCCAGAAAACCATATTCCAACACCAGGAAACTGAATCCATTATAGCAACATAGAAGTTAATACACCACAATGCAGCAGAAAGCCACAACATCCCTTAGCCTTCCCATAAACACACATTCACAAGCCTAGCTGTCTGCCTGGGTGTGTCCTCTCCTCCCTCCATTTCTAACTGCTCTGACTCTCAACTTCCTGTGGACTCTGCTCCACCCTCCAGCAAACTCCTCCCACCACAGGCTCTTGTGATTACATTCAGCCTTTTAGGGGGCAGGGAAGATTTTCAAAGCAGGGATGGTCTTCAAATTCCCTTAGGCCTATTAAGGGGCAGGGAATATCTTCAAATTCTCATTATCATTATATTTGGCCCCAAGATCTTTCATAGCACAGAAACAATAATACATTTCATCACATAGGTTAATGGGAGTTTAAGGGGTAACTGGTGTCAACAGAATTTTACAACAATATAACAAGGATAGCACAAAATAAACACATAAGACAATATCTTAGGGTAGGTACTTGAGCACAAGCACCCCATCATTCCCACCTCGAACAAATGGTGCTCAAAATCTTGGGATAAGGATCAAAAATAGCTACTTGCTGCTGAAATTGGAATAGAGCTGTCCCTTCCCCCAAGAGGTCCCATTTGAGGGGTTAGTTCTTTAGTTGGCATTCAGAGCTTGGTCAACGCCAGGTCCAGGGGTGACACATCACAGTTGTGGATAGGAGAGATATCTGGTTTAAATGATCAGGCATCTGCAGATGGAGGGTACCAAGCCTGCAGGAAACAAATCTTGCAAACAAGTTTAACAGAGATAAAGCTGAAAAGAAACAAATATAGGGTCAGCTGTGCTTCTGGAGTCCACGAACCCACTAACATAACCTCATTCATGGTACAATATATGACACTGTCCTCCTTGTTCTGTTTTAATGGCTTGATGTACTGCTGTAATATAATGCCAAGGAAAGGCAACTTCCCAAGGTTCAGAATACCAGCATAGGTGCTCTCCATTTTATTCAGTGACCAACCAAGAACAGAGAAGATCAAAACATGACATCATTCCAAATACAGCATTTACTAAATGTGATTAAATAATCTCCAAGGACTACCCCACCCCAGGACCTTCCAATCATTCAATCAATTACAAAGTCTCCATTCCAAATACTTCTCCACCCCTAGGCTATACCTTAATTAAGTCCACCACAAAGCCCCTCTTCTCAAATGGAGATTAGTTTCCAAACATAAGGTCAAAAGTTCCCCACCCCTGGATCACAATTGAATCTACCCCAGAGTTACATCAAGTTTAAACACAGCACTTAATACCCAAATGGAGGTCTTTTCTTCATCTTGACAGGAGGCAAGTTCTCAGCAATCTTAGTTCCTGGGGAGACAAGGCTTAGCAAGGCCATAAGATACATTGCCAATCCCTTCATGAATTTATCCTCTGTCTGTAGAACAGTCCTAGAACCCCTGAACACATTAGCAAAGCCCTCTCCTAGGATTTCTGTAAACATACAACAAGGAAATCCTTCTTTAGGGCTTCTGAACCAACAGAAAGGCTCCCAGACCCCTGCAACAACAGCACTGTCCTTCACCAGTGGACAGTATTCACTCTGTCTGCAGGACAGTCTCCAGACCCCTGCAACAACAGCACTGTCCTTCACCAGTGGACAGTATTCATTCTGTCTGCAGGACAGTCTCCAGACCCCTGCAACAACAGCACTGTCCTTCACCAGTGGACAGTATTCACTCTCTGTCTGCAGGACAGTTTCAGGGCTTCTTAGTGAACAGCCAGGTTCCAGGACTTCTTCAACAAAAGGTCTGTCTTTCACCAGTGGACAAATCTGGCAAAACAACATCAAAACAGACAGACAAAGTACCAGCAAAACAGCCATGTCTCCTCAGTCCTTGGCAGCTCAGGGGGCAGGTCTCAAAAGTCCAGGGCAATTCAAAGCGGCCACCAGCAATTCTCTTAGTCTCTCTCTCTCTCCATGAGGTGCTGCTTCCAAAAAAATCTTCTGCCTCTCTCTTATCTCTCCAAATCTACGTCACCAGCTCCTCCCAGTTCAGGACTTTCTTTTCACATCAAAAAGTCCATCCCACAGGTGGGATTAACAAGCTCTGGGTTTTAACACAATCAGTTTGAAAACCAAGCCAATACAGGGGAATCTTTAACTATCACAACTGCCATAAGTCCAGCATATTGACTACTTCCACCTGTCCCAGTACTTTCTTTACTCTGAGTCTCCCTGAAGGAGTGACAAACTTGGATATAATGGTTCAGGAAGATCTGTAGGGGCAGTTCTCGCTTCTTTTTTCTGTCTAACATCAAGACCCTTTTCTTGATACATTTTGTATAGTTCATTAGTTGGAATACCATAAATTCTTGCAAAATCTACCCCTGCTCTCAACAGAGCAGTAAACAATTCTTTTCTTATCAATCTATACTGACTTTGAATCTGCTGGCTATTTGCTCTTCTCTCTTGAAGAAAGTTATCTTTTTTCCCCATTCCCCCAAGTCACTTAGCTGTGAAATCTTATCCAGTACCTCCAAAAGAGGGTGCTCTATTTCACCAATTCGTAGAGTCAGAAGTAGGTGCTTATAAGCAGGAGGAGCTGTTTTCACTATGATATTTTGATGAGAAATGGTTAAGGGGGATATCATGATATGTTTTTGCATCTCCAACCATGATAGAAGTTTTCATTACCTTCTCTCTTAACTTTCTCATACAGTCTCTAAATGAGTACTAGGGTCTCTCTCCATTAGGCCACATAGAATCAGTGGGATACATTTTACTACATCCATCAAAAGCTAAAACGAACAGATTGGTCATATTGTTACCTTCTTGAATATGGTAATCTCTAAAAGCTTACTGGACAAAAGGATTCTGACAAATACCTACAAATTTCAAGCAGTTCACACTATCTACCCATACTTCTCTGGACCCTTCATCACTGTTTCTAACCATCCAATACACTAACAATTCTCCCATCCTTTGAGTGAATCTCCTTAATATATCAGTAACCTCCTGCTGAGTGAAATCTTCAATTATCTCCCTGAACTTTGTTTGACCTCCCTGATTCTCCTGTTTTCTTTTTAGTATGGGGTGAACTTCTTCCCTCCTAAAAGCCTCATCATGTAACATTGTTACATTTTCCTCCCAGACATTCTCCTGGGAGTCATCGTCATGGCAACTAGGTTCAGCCTCTGTCAAAACTGTATGAATCTTCTTCCTGTTACTTTTCTGCTTCTTTTTGAGAACTAAATTCACAGTTTTTTTCTTCTACCATCTGAGACCCTCCAGCTTGCTCTTCTACAGGATAACCCTAATGCTGTGTGACAGAAAGTTTCTCATACAAATCAGCTAACTTTCTTTTCATCTGAGTTTTCTCTTCCAACAGTTTTCCCTGCTTTTCTATATAATACGGTAACCTGTTAGTAAAACCCAGCCTTTTCTACACACTCCTTCCAATTCTGTACCTGGTTTTATTGGTGCTCCTTGCAAACATTTTTCTAAATCTCTAAGGTTCTCCATTCTATAGCCTCAGTTCCCAGTTTTCACACAGCCTTGTACTTTTAGCCCACTCCCTTGAGAAGGAGGAATAAGGTAAATCCTCCCATTCTGGGATATCCATTTCTTCTTCTAAATCCCTTCTGCCTCCAAATAGAGGTCTGGTATTTTGTGATCCCATCCTCATGGCCAAATGTAGTGCCAACACAATATTCACAGCACCAACAGCAATTGTGAATATGCTGGCATAGTGCTTAGTCCCTAAATATGACAGACTCTCCATATAGAAGATAGAAGCAAAACATTTATTCAGACACCAGAAAACCAAATCCCAATATCAGGAAATCGAATCCATCATAGAAACATAGAAGTTAATACACCACTATGCAGCAGAGAGTTACACCATCTCTTAAGCTTCCCATAAACAAACACAAGCCTAGCTATTTGTCTGGGTGTGTCCTCTCCTCTCTCCACCTCTAACTGCTGTGACTCTCAGCTTCCTGTGGGCTCTGTTCCACCCTTAACTAAACTCCTCCTACCACAGGCTCCATGTGATTACATTCAGTCTATTAGGGGGCAGGGAAGATCATTAAAGCAGGGAAGGTTCCTTAGACCTATTAAGAGTCAGGGAAGATCTTCAAATTCCCATTACCATTATAGCCCCAGATTATAAGGAAAATTAATTACTTAAAAAATAAGCACTATGACATCTTAGTAAGTGCCTTTGCTAAGAGCTAATTGCATCTACAGAGTGCTGACCCTGGAGACAGGAGGACATAAATTCAAATCCAGTCTCAGACAGATTATTAACTGTGTGACCCAGGGTAAGTCACTTGTTTGCCTCAGTTTCCTCATCTATAAAATAAGATGGAGAAGGAAATGGCAAACCACTCCAGTATCTCTATAAAGAAAATCCTAAATGGGTTCGTGAAGAGTTAGACACTACTAATTGACTAAGCAACAACAATTGCATCTTCTGAATGATTGTAATAGGAAGCATGTCAGGGCTTATCAGACATAGTAGTAGGAGCAAGTAACACTAGCATCCTCCCCCGCCTTTGAACTTGGTATAGCAGTCACCCTCTGGGGAATTAAGCCAAGAGTGCAAATGAAAATTAGGAGTAGTTCAGAGGGTCTGTAGCATATCAAATAAAGATTGAACTAGATGATCTTTAGCATTTTTAATAGTTTTAATTCTTATGAAAAACCTAGGAAACTAAGCCTGTGCACTTCATCATTCTCTTAGAGATTTGGTTGTGTGTGTGTGTGTGTATAATAATTAAATATCATTTTTTGACCCTCAAAAAGATCCAAAGCCTGATCTAATCTATCAGATTGCTTTGCTTTGATTTAAAAGTGCCCTTTTCTTTGTCTGTAACTTGAAAGACCAGATAATGTTGGCAATGGGTATTCTCCCCTTTGTGACAGGATGCTTGGAAATTTAGAATAATGGAATTTCTCTTGTCTTGGGGGCATACTCCAGATGGGAGAAAAGAGAGACATCCTGAGATTGTAAATTCTGCTTACACTACCTTGTCAAGTGTCTTGTATTTACAACTAAAAAGTTCTTTTTTTCATGATATGGATAAAAAACTTATGGAGACCATAAATCTGAGGGACACAAACATCTTGATATTGTCAAAAAACATATAAAAAATTTTGTCAATCTTGTATCAGGCAGTCAGAACTTAGGTTCTGGCTCCGTGCAGGCACGTAGCTTCTAGCTTTAAGGGAATAAATGATAAAAATGTCTATCACCTAGTGTGTCTCCTTTAAGCAAACTTTCAGGTTAGCAGTGTTCAAGTTTCTGTTTTTGTGTGTGTGGTTCTATGATGGTCGAGGATGTGAATATAGGGTAGGGAGGGGTTGAAATGATTGATCCTCAAAGTAATTTCTGTCCAATTGAAATCTAGAGTTTGCAACAAATGTTGACAGCTGTTGAGGTTAGTTGGCTCTGTGTGGTTCTACTCTATTGCTTCTGGTATGTTTGTGAGCATGTGAGGGGTGGGCAGAAGAAGAGTAGTTGAGACAGTACACAAGCCACCTGCCTATAATGGACACGAGAAGCCAAACCCTAGGGAGCCTGGTGGTTTCCTTCTCTTCACAGCTGCAGCTGTTTCCTGCTCTGTTTCTGGTGATTACACCACACTCTGGCTCCTGTAGACTTTGCTGTAATCGTGAGTCTCTGTCCTGGACCAAAGCTTTCCTGATTTTATCATATGACTTCTGAACAAAATGTTAGTACTAAAGACTTAAGCAGATACAGAATAGGGGATGAAAATCCATTCAGCTTCAAGCAGAAAGGCTAAGGTCAAGTCCAGTTCAGACCCATACCGTCTGTGGAACCCTAGGCTAGTTACATAACTCTCATTGCCTTCAGGCAACTCTCTCTATTCTATAAGACTTTAAATTGCAGAGAACACGGCAGAAATGCTTTGGTAGAAATTATTTCTTCACAAGTTTTTTACCCAATGAAATTATGCATCTAGTTTAAAAGAAAAAAATGACTCATATGACTCATCCACAGTGAGCCTGCCTAATAATTTTATCACATTCAAATTCAGTATTTCAATATTAGTGGCAACAGATGTGAAAACAAGCGAGAGGGAATTCTGGTGCAAAGGTCAAATGGATATTGTTATAAAACCCAATTTGTTAGTTAATCCTTGAAAAAAAAATAGACTATTCAGGGCGAAGGACAAAAACCACTTTCCCAGAACAGTGTCATCTACCTCAATTTTAGTTTTGTCCAGATCTGTGTTTTCTCTGTGGAGGGAATTCTGGGTGAGGAAATCCCCTCTACCAATGCAGATTTGCAACTAATCTTCAATTTGTAGTCTTAGAAGGATGAACAACACAAGATCAATTACAGTTTCCGAAGATTGGTAATAAATCAGTGTTTCACCCCTTGACTGAAAGGTGAGGATTACAAATGCAGAATGAGACTTTTTTGAAAAAGACATGACCAATGTGGGGATTTATTTTGAATGACTACAGTACTAATTTATTACAAGGGAAGGAATTTATTTTTCTTTTTTTGGGAAAGTTGGGGAGTGGTGTGGGGAGTGGTATGATAGTGATGGTACAGAAGAAGAAGAGTGAATTATTAAACATATTATTAAATATATTAGACATGAAATATTAAATATATTAAACATAAACTCATACAGAAGGAAGTTGGGATGGGGACTCAAGACAAACAGGGCAGAGTTGCAATAACCATATTAGGTATGGATTATGCCCTTGAATCTTGAGATGAGCACAGTACTTCACAGTTTCAATCAACCCACAAGCATTTATTACGCACCTACTGTCTATACCAGGCACTGTACTAGCTGCTGGGGATATGAGTATAATGAATAAAACAATCACAACTTCCAAGGAGCTTCAATCCTTCTTTTTTTGTCTCACTCTGTATGTCAAAATATTGTTTGTCCTTCATTTTGGAAGAGTATCAATGACATCACTGGATGATATCTTGACTTACATGTAACTTGTATTTAAGTGAGGCAGAACTGCACAAAGCCATTAGCCTCACTCTCTCTTCCAGAGTCATCACAGTCCAGTGGCATGACAAAAGTCAGGATTCTTGTGAGGACCAGGGTGGATGACCTTGGCATCTTTGATGTCTGACCAAGCTCTAAGCACTCCACAGTGCCTGCCTCAGTCACCTTCATAGCTGTTGAAACAAATTGTTCTCATCCACCAATTCCACTGGGGGGAGTCTTCACAGGCTTGGAGTAGGCACCCGCCTAACTCACTGAGGGATTTAAGGCCTGTTAGTTACCTTCAACCTGGTTTAGCCAGTCTGCCAAGAAGATTTACTCGGGTGTGGCCGCTGTGCCTGCTACAGCTTTTTGTGTGTGTGTAAATTTTTTTTTTAATTTTAAATTAAAAACAAAATGAGAAAAGTAAAAAAAAAAAAACATTGCCATGTACACAGCAGACCATATAAAATGATATAATTTTTAATATAAAACAAATTTCCACTTCAAGAAAACCTATGTAATAATACTGCACATTGTTTTCGAAGCTGCCCAGCTTTTCTTTGCTTCCTTGTTGATTTTCTTTTGTTCTCTGCTGTGCACTTTTCACTTTATTTTTTCCCCCTCCATCCCCCCACCACCCTAAAGAAGCTACAATTAAACATGAATATATATATGTATATATATGTATAGGGGTGTGGGTATGTGTATATATATGTATATACACACATATATACACATAGATATCTATAAACATGCACATATATATACACATATATGTAAGATTGTACTATGCTTATTTCCTCCTATCATCGGTCTCTCTGAAAGTGGATAGCATCTTCCTTCATAAGTTCAAGTCTTTCCATATTTTTCCTGAATCAACCAGTTCATCATTTCTTATACCACAGTAATATTCCAACTCAATCACATCCTGAGAGATTGTCTATGAAATTTCTTCCCACCCTCAATATTCTGCATTCCTTTTCTTTTTGGCTACATAGGTATTCATTATACAAGAAAATTTTAATTTAAAATAATTGAAATTATCCTTTTTACACTTCAATGATATTCTCAACTTATAATATAGTTTAATGTCTGATATTGCTGAATCTACTTCCTTTACATCTTTTTCCCCTGATTTCTTTGAAGTTCCTGACTTTACATTTTTCCAAATGAACTTTGTTATTTTTTTCTAGCTCAGTAAAATAATTTCTTAGTAATTTAACTGGGATGACATTGAATAAATAGATTAATTAGGGAAAATTGTCATTTAAAAATTATATTGGCTTTATCTACCCATAAACAATAAATACTACTTCAGGTATTTAGATTTGAGATTATTTGTATAGAAAGTGTTTTATGTTTATGTTCATATAGTTCCTGTGTCTGTTTTGGTAGGCATACAGTTGGTATTTTATACCATCCAGGTATTTTAAATGGTCTAAAACAATACTGAATAATGTTGCTGACACGCAGTGTAATTTCTCTATTTTTCACTTTTTATTAAATCTATTTTAACTTTAACTTTCCTGAGATCATGATTACTATCCCTGCTTTTTTTTTTACATATGAAACTATTCTTGCTTTTTATCTTGTCTTTGTGTGTACCTCTGATTTTTGTTTTCTGAAAGCAACATTTTATTTAATTCAAAATTTTAATCTGCTATCTGTTTCTGTTTTATGGTTAAATTGTTCCATTCACATCCTTAGCTACCATTACTTGTGTATTTTCCTCCTTCCCCTTTTTCCTCACTATGTTTCTTACCCTATTTACCCTATCCCTTCTCACTCCATTGCTTTAGTTCCCTCTTTAACTCATTCCTGATAAGATGTTTCCAGAACTTCTTGCCCTACCCTCTACTAGTTCTTCTCTATCAATTTTTTCTTTTATGCCTTATTTGTATGAGATAATTATTCCTTTTTATTTTTCCCTACAGTTTTTTTTAGAATTATCCCCATCATACTGAGCTCAGCCCATACCTTTCTTTCAAACTACCCAAATAATGGTGACAATCATAAGAGTACTGCTAATATTTTCACATATAAGAAGTAAGCAATTTGACCTTAATGAGTCCCTTAAAACTGGTCTTTAATGTTTATCTTATATTTCTCCTGAATATTTTATGTTAAATTTTCCCTTAAGTTCAGGGTTTGTTTGTTTTTTTTTTTCCCACAAAAACCTGCAAGTCTTTCAGTTCATTAAATGTTCATTTTTTCCCCCATTCAGGATTATACTTGACTTTGTTGGGTAAGTTACCCTTGGTTGTAACCCCAGCTCTTTTACTCTATGTAATAAAGACTTATGGTCCTTCAGTGTAGTATCTGCTAGGTCTTGCATAATCCTTACTGTAGCTCCATGATATTTAAGTTGTTTTTTTTTCTCTTGTCTTTCTCAATATTTTCTCCTTAACCTGGGAGCTTTAAAATTTAGCTATGATATTCCTGTAAATTTTCTTCCTAGGATCTCTTTCAGGTGGTGATCAGTGGATTTTTTTCTATTTCTACTTTTCCTTTTTGTTCTAGAACTTCAGGGCAATTTTCCTTGATAATTTCTTGCAATACTATGTCAAGATTTTTTAAAAAATCATAATTTTCATGTAGTCCAACTATTTTTACATTATTTCTCCTCAATCTGTTCTGAAGATTATTTTTCTGATATGTTTTACTTTCTCTTCTATTTTTTCATACTTTCAATTTTGTTTTCCCCTTATCAATTCTAGTTTTCAAGCAGTTATTTTCTTCCTTAAGTTTTTTTTGCTTTTTTTTTTTTGAGGGGGGAAGGTAGGGCAATTGGGGTTAAGTGACTTGTGCAAGGTTACATGGCTAGTTTTGTGTTAAGTGTCTGAGGCTGGATTTGAACTCAGGTCCTCCTGACTCCAGGGCCAGTGCTCTATCTACTGTGCCACTTAGCCACCCCCTTCCTTAAGTTTTTGATTTTTTATTTCTAGTTGTTTGACTTTTTTTTCATAATTTTCTTGATTTCCTTGGGTTGCTCTTTTTTTCTAATTTTTCCTCAATCTCTCTTATTTGATTTTTGAAGTCCTTTTCAAGTTCTTCCAAGAATTCCTTTTGTGCTTGGGATCATTTGACATTTCTCAATGAAAAAGGAGTAGATTTTCTGGCTCTATTATCTTCCTATGAATATGAACCGAGATCTTCTCTATACCTATAGTAACTGTCTATGTTTGGGCTCTTTCTCCTTTGCTTACTCATTTGTATTTATTTACTTTTTTGTTTTATTTTGTTTTTAGCAGCTATTAGTGTAACCAAGTTGTAGGCCCAAGATATGTGGAATGATGCCCCAAGCCTCAGCTCTTTTTTGGTGTTACTGTCTGAGGTCTGTCTTGGGGTCCAACCTTGCACTCTTCTCCCTGCTCCTAATCAACAGCTAGGGTCCCTAGCCATACTGTTTCACAAATTATCTTGCTTCTGGCAGTCCCTCGGGTGGCTGCAAACTACAGGTGTCCTGGCCATCCCGGAAATGAAACCAAGGACTCTGCTCTCCTGCAAGTGCCCACAGCCAACAGGGTCCCTGCCCTTTGCTACTGCACTCATCAGGTTTTCTAGCTCCTTCTCCCCACAGCCACAGCCCTGGATGTGTCTGGTAAGCACAGCTGTTCTTGGAAGGTCCTTCAATTTTCTCCAACTCATCCATCAGACCCCGACACTGTCTTTGAGATGAAAGTTTCTAAGTCTGAGGCAGCCCCATTGCCCCCAGGGCTTGTTGTCTGTTGATTCTGCGGAGTCAGCCTGGAGCTGTTTGTACTTCCCTTCCGACAAACCTTTACCTTGGAGGTCTGGTTTTTCCTGGGGGAGGGGTCTTCTCAAATTGTCTTAGGAGCATAACTGCTTTACCCTGTGTTTATTTCTTCTTCTCTGAGTTGATGCTCTGTCTTTTCTGGAGGAAATTTGGAGAGCAGAAAGTTTTCTGTCCTACTCTGTCATCTTCCCAGAATCATCTCCCATAGGCTACAGCTTCTTGGAGCCATAGGTGAGAATGGGGTGATCAAGAAGGACTAGCACCTCTGGTGTGAGAGCTTGTTTACTTTGAGCCTTTTCAGGGCTGCTCATCCACTTGTATGTCAAAGTACATGTTTGTTGAAATGTATTAATTTCACAGTATAAAGGAAAATGCTCAAATGGATCTGTGATCTCATCAATTCAAGCGTTATCTCCAGTGATGCTTCTTATCCATGGTTTCTTGAATATATTCTCCCCAAAGTTAACTTTTAACTCCACAAGGAGTTCGCCTAACACTCTGGAGCTCTTCCTCACTTTCTCCTGACAGTGAAAGCAAATTTACCAAATGAGATGCTCTGCCTGAAAATATGTTCCCTGTTGGCATTGGTATCATTTGTAATTCTCCTTTTGTTGTCCTATAATGTCTTGGTGATATCCTTCACTCTTGTTCTTAGGGGTTCTTCATTGGTTATGTATTGCAACTTTTTCACACCATCATGCACCTGT
The DNA here is from genome assembly GCF_028583685.1 of Petaurus breviceps papuanus. Taxonomy (NCBI): domain Eukaryota; kingdom Metazoa; phylum Chordata; class Mammalia; order Diprotodontia; family Petauridae; genus Petaurus; species Petaurus breviceps. Next base: position 16,022,283 of record NW_027187374.1, read on the forward strand.
CCATTGCCCTCTGTGAGATGCTGGTCTTCAGTTCTTTGGAGGTAGTGGTATTGCCAGATTTCAACACTGGTAAAATGGTAGAAAGTTTTGCAATTTTCTAAAAGCATCCCAAGTTATTCTCCTTTCCTTTTCAAATCTCAGCCTATCTCCTTGTCTGTCTTTACTGTCTGTTCGAGGGCAACTAGGCAGCTTAGTGGATAGAGTGCTGGGCCTGGAGTCAGGAAGACTCATCTTCATGAGTTCAAATCTGACCTCAGACACTTACTAGCTGTGTGACCCTGGGCTAGTCACTTAACCATGTTTGCTTCAGTTTCCTCATTTGCAAAATGACCTGGAGAAGGAAATGGTAAACCATACCAGTATCTTTGTCAAAAAAAACCTCAAATAAAGTCATGAAGAGTCTAACACAACTGACTAATAACAATAACATGACCCTGTGAGGTCCCAGGGCAAGTTACTTAATTTGTCTGCCTTGGTTTTACCAGCTATAAAATGGGGATAATAACAGCACCTACCCTGAAAGGTTCTTGTGTAGATTAAATGAGATAATATTTGTAAGCATTTAGCGCAGTGTTTAGCACATTACAAGTACCATATAAATGCTTATTCCTCCACCCCTTCTTTTATTCTACTGAATCAAATGCTTTTTTTTCATCAAAAAGCAATATTCACAATGAGAGTTATGAGATGGTAAAGATGCTTGTTTCCTTTTAATAGGCTCATCAGGTAGCCTGATTCATGTATAATCATAACCTGAGGTCTCCTCTACTTAATACCTTTATAGAATGTCTTCTTTTGATCAGCACCAGGGAAAAAGAGATTGCTTGTCCAGTTAGTGCTTTTTTGTATGCATATCTAGTTCTGGCTCAACAGTCAGATCAAAAAGGGACCCTCTTTGCAGTGAGCAGATGGGAAATAGCCATAGATAGGATCCATGCCCTGCTCTGAAGTTCACCTTGGGGACTGCATCACATAGAACATGTTGTACCAGCTCATAAACACCAGGCTCCCATTGGCTAGTTCTCCATACTCTTATAAGGTATTGAAACTGATCGCATGATTCAGCTCCTCCCTGATGCTTGAAAAGGGGTTACATAATAACTTTGTTATATATTTAAAAGAAATAACAAACTGTACATAATGGATTTGTAGTTTTATTTGCAGTCAGCTTTTTATTATGTTATGGAAATGCTTGTTTTATTCCACAAATTAAACATAAGATAATTTTTAAAGAGAAGCTCACCATGGGCAAGTCAGAGACTGGAAATCTACATGCAAGTGAATCAACTCAGCATCCTTGATGAATATTCTTTCTCCCCCATGGCTAAGTAAATCTTCTTTTGCTAACTTTTAGATGTCTCATTTCATTCCTCAACTCCCAGGGGACCAGCTTGATCAGCCCTGGCCTGCAACTGAAACTCTCATCCATCACAAACTAAAATGTTAGAATGTTATAGACTCCTTCCCCTCCCAATGCCCTCCCCCACCCCAAGTTTTACAATCTTTGCCTTTACCAATATCATTTTCAAAAACCGGCTCTACTTTTAACTTTTCTCTAGAGTTTCTCATTGTCCCCATGCTGGTCTGCGTAGTATTCCTACAAGAGCCAACCTATTAAGTGGGCATTTGGAAACAATTTTATTTTCTCCTTTTACAAATACACTTCCTTTCAAATACACTTCATTAAAGTCTTTTCAGGTTTATAGCAAGTTTTGGTAAATATGTCAGTAAGGGAAACATAATGAACTATACCTAAGTGGGGTTGCCATATTTTTCTTAAGTCTGGGAGCATAATTTAAGTTTTCTGTAATTTTGCATCCTGGTTTTTATGTTTTTTTTGGAAAAAGACAAAACCCAAACTCATTTTGGGTATTGTCTGCAAGTGTGACCTCTACCATAATATATAATATATATGTATATATATTTGCTTTTGAGAGGGGGAAAGGCAGGATGATTGGGGTTAAGTGACTTGCTCAAGGTCACACGGCTAGTGTGAAGTGTCTGAGGTCATATTTGGACTCAGGTCCTCCTGACTCCAGGGCGGATGCTCTATTCATTGTGCCACCTAGCCACCACTCTACCATAAAATATTGTAAGCAGTCAGTGAAAGAACTGGATGAATTAGTAGGGATGGAAAAATATTAATTTATACCATTGTATATAACTTCATGTAAATGCATCTGTGTGTACAGACAGTATACTGATACAAGGTATCCCAAAGGTCTTGGTACAGTTTTAAACTTACTAAAGCTTAAAGTCCATGGAGATGGAGAGGGTACAGTGTACCATCCCCTCTGGGCTGAGCTGCAACTTGGGTTTTTATTGTTACATCTATAAGAAATGTCCTGAATTTTAAACCACTAACTTACAAATGAACTCTTGAAACAAGAACTGTCTATAAATTGGAGGCAGTCTTATAATTAATTCTACCTTTTTAGGTGATTCCTGGGAGGGTGGGGTGGTTTACTTATTCTGATCGTTTAAGCTTAGGAAAACTTAATACTGCAGGAAGACTTTTGGACATCCTGCATAATAGAAATGCTATACAAAATAGTAGAAAATATCTGACATGGGTTTTCTTTTCACCATAATACTTGTGATCATTTCAGAAGATCATAAGATGACAGATTTAGAACAGAAAATAGGATACACTATGTATTTTGATTGAACATAGAATCTTGGTGTTGACTGAACTTCAGAGGTCATTTAGTCCAACCCTGGGACTTGAGGTGTGAACTCCCTCTACAAGTGACCCTTCATCTGCTGTGATAATCTCCAGTAACTCACTATTGCTACTGTCTAATTACCTCCTATTCCAATTTGGACATGTTTTTTTTCTCATATTGAGCATAAATTTACCTCCCCCCACCTCTACCCCCCATCCTGGTACTTCCTAAGGGCCAGCTTTTCAAATATTTGGAGTCAGTATGACCCTTGCTCAATTCTTTTCTTATTTAACTTTATATCTAAGTTCTTTCAATTGATCTTTGCATATTTCTCATTGCTTCATACAAGTTGCCCTCCTCTGGACAAATTTAAACTTATCATTATGAATCCTAAAATGTGGTCCCCTAGAATTATTTTAGATTATTATTTAGATACATTATTTTAGATGTGGTCTGACCAGGGCATAATACAGGAGGATCATAGCCCAGAAATCACACACAGTCACATTTTTGACACTAGAGGAAGATGTTTAATTCTAATTTCCTACTAGATTGTATATTTCTCAAGACAGTATAGGTCCTATAGCCCTGGGTTTTGGCTCAATGGTAACATGTCACCAAACAGGGAAGTAAAAAGATACTTGATGTATAATATGGATCAAGTATAGAATAACTATTTGTTTCCTATGAACAAAGAAGTGATTCACATTCACAAGATACATGGGCACCCATTGACTGAGAAATTGAAACAAGTAGTAATCATAACTATAATCCTGGGAGGTTGACTTGAAACCACCAAAAACAGAAAGCATTTTGCACAACTGCTGATAAGACTTTTTACATTTCACATTCACTCTGCCCTGTCCAAATAAATCTACATCTTCTGGAAAACCAGGTTCATACTTTAGCTGTCAGTTGTCTTTTGCTGGACCTCTGTAGAAGATGTAGAAAAGACACTTCCTGCAATACAGCTCGCACAAGCTGAGAACCCTGGATTTTCTAATTTCTCAAGACTGGTAAGACTGCCTTTAAGGCTGGACCATGACCCTCCCAGTCACCTATGATTAGGTAAGGAAAAATAAAGCAGAAGAGAAAGCTAGATGAGGGTGTGTTGGAGCCACCTTGGACCAGCTTGGAGAACTGATTGTTAACTTTTCAGTAAGAATTTACATCTTGAAAATAGGAAAATGCTGCAAATTGGAGCTTGATTTACTGTGCTGTTGATTTTCTAGACTTAAAAAGGTGATGGAGAAAATATTAATAGCATAGATTAAATTTATAAGCTTGTGCATTATTCAGAGAGCTAGTTGTTAAACATTTACCAATCCATTCCTGCAGCTTAGGGATCTGAGGTTAACGTAGGAAATGTGCTTTAACTTCTATGTGCATCATGTGTGCAGGGTGAGGGAAGGCACCAGATTCCCTTTCCTTCTCCTCCAGGAAGAAACTCAAATGATCTTGATGTGCATTGAGCACTGAGTCTGGAGTCAGAATGACCTAAGTTCAAATGTGGCCTCATCACTTACTTGAAATGTGACCCTGGGCAAGTCACTTAATCTCTGTTTGCTTCAGTTTCATCAACTGTAAAATGGAGATAATAATAATAGCATCTATTTTTGATTGCTGTCGTGAGGATAATTTTGTGAGGATATTGTTGTTGCAGGATAATATTTGTAAGGCACTAGCTGAGGGCTAGGCATCCACTAGGCATTTAATAAATGCTGATTTCCTTCCTTCCTACATAGAATAGCATTATTAGTGGTCTTTAGTTTCCCAGCTAGTCTACAAACCCGATTTTACCCATAATGAAGATAAAGTGGAGAACTAGTGTTATTTTTTTTAACATTTCCATAATAGTCATGATGTGAAAGTATAGACCAAAAAAGCCCTCAAAAAACAAAGAAATAAAAAAAAGTATGCTTCAATCTATACTCAGACACCATCAGTTCTTTCTCTGGGGATGGAGAGCATTTTTCCTTATAAGGTCCTTCAGAATTGTCTTGGATCATTTAATTGCTGAGAATGGTTAAGTCATTCACAGCTGATCATCTTACAATATTGTTGTTATTCTGTACACAGTACATTTTACTTTGCATCAGGTCATGTAAATCTTTCTAGGTTTTTCTGAAATCAGCCTGCTCATCATTTCTCATACCACAATAGTATCCCACCACAACCACACACAACGGTTTGTTCAGCTATTCCCCAATTGATGGGCATCCCCTCCAAGTACAATTCTTTGTCCCCAGAAAAGAGCTGCTATAAATATTTTTGTACAGATTGGTCCTCTTTTTGTTTTTTATCTCTTTTGGGATATAGACCTCGTAGTGCAATTGCCCTTTGGGCACAATTCCAAATTGTTCTATGGAATCAGTTCATAACCCCACCAACAGGAGGACTAATATTATTAGAGTTTTCCTTTATTCCGTGTGAAAATTGGCTCTTAATTCCCAACATCTAGAAGTGCTTGAGCTGGAACAAGGGATGCTAAGAGGTGGAGGTGAGGAATGAATAATAAGGCAAAGGGGACCACTAGAGCAAAGCCATGGACACAAGATGCTAGGTGAAAAACCCCCCAGCAAGTAGGACTGGTATGTATGATTGTATGGTAGAATATGAGAAGGGGAATAACGTATAATCAATTTGGGAAAATCTGGGAAAGTCTTGGTCACAGGTTGGAACAGGCTTTAAATGAAAGAATTTGCCATTTGGAGAGCAAGCTGGCAAAATTCACTCCTGGTACTAAACACAACCTAAAAACCGCTGTGATTTAATGTTAGTTTTACTTAATACCTTCGTTCTTTAATCTTGATCAAGTTTTATTTATCTACAAATGGTGTGATGTGGATTCTTTTTATTTTTGTAGGCTTTCTCCTCAAGCCTTGTTTTAAATGAACTGAGAAGAATCAGAAATCTATCTGATAAAAACAAATAGTCCTATCACTGGGCATTGATGGTGCTATATTCATTTTCCCCCTTACTTTCATTTCCCAATTTTGATTTTTTTCACTTTGTACATAATTTATATTGGGATTACTTTATCTGGTTGTGGCTAATATGAATGATTTTTAATAGAAAGCAGATGAGAATAAGGCTGTGAATGTGGATGAGATCACATGCTTTTGTTAACAGTGGTTGGTGGTTAGAGGTGTTTGACTGAAAATGAGTAAGAGCTGCTCCTTCTTTTTGGCACCCAAACTTCATGTGGGAAGATTTGCTCTTTCCCAACTCTCTCCTTTAGGCATGACTCTTTGCTTAGTTATGGAGAAAATATTAATAGCATAGATTAAATTTATAAGCTTGTTCTTTATTGTTTGGAGAGCTAGTTGTTAAACATTTACCACTCATTCCTGTAGCTAGGGATCTGAGGTTCACTAAGGTAGGAAATGTGCTTTAGCTTCTATGTAGCTAGGAATCTTGCCTTTTCCCTATGAGAGTAAAGGAACATTGCTGTAGATACTTGCTTTAGAGGTGTTTGGGGAGAAAGCTTAGCTTTCTCAAGCCCCCTTCTTCCTAACACTGCTAACTCATATGCCCAGTGGAATTCATGAAGGTCAGGATTCATGGGGGTTATTCTTTTCCCTACTTTGAAGGAGCTATAATATATTTATTGAAAATATCTTTTTGATTCATTTTTGAGCCTTCATCTGGGAAAACCCCAGTGTTTCATAATGAAAGTTTCGTTTTCTCTATGTATTTGAGTATAACCTCCTCAATTACCCTTGAGTAAAATATATATATATATGTGTGTGTGTGTGTGTATAGAAACATCTACACATATGTATACACACATATATGTATATGTATATGTAAAACCAATAATGCATTAGGTTCATTGTAGTTTTATCATAATACTAGGTTTTTTGAAGAACAATGTAAAAAAAGATATAGGGGAAACTAGGTGGTACAGTGAATCGAGCACCAGCCCTGGAGTCAGGAGAACCTGAGTTTAAATCTGGCCTGAGACACTTAACACTTACTAGCTGTGTGACCTTGGACAAGTCACTTAACCCAAATTTCCCTGCCTTCCCCCCTCCAAAAAAAAAAAGCAAGATATAGCCACCTGAGGTGTCACACATCTGAAATTCCTTCTCGTAGGAAAGCTGAGACTAGTGGATTCAATCAATCAATAAACATTTATTAAGTGTCTACTACCCGTGTTTTCCCGATAATAAGACCTATCCCGAAAATAAGCCCTCCCCTTACTGTGTAAGATTCCTCTAAAATAAGCCCTCCCTCTAAAATAAGCCCTATTGAGATTGCTACTGTAGTGAAGGTGATCCCCTGCACTACATGCTACATTATGGTACCCTCTGTATGCACCGTCCCCCCCCCCCCCCCGGTGAAACGCATGCCACGCTCCGAGCTGCATCCAGTCAGAGCTGCAGCAGTGAGTGCGTCATCCTGTTCTTCCCCAGTGATTTGCTTGCTGGTGCCATTGAGAGCAGTGCCATGGAGGAGAGCTGAGGCAGGACAACATAAGCCCTCCCCTGAAAATAAGCCCTCTGGTGTTTTTCTTTCAAAAAAAAAATAATAAGACAGTGTCTTATTATCGGGGAAACACGGTATGTTCTAGTCACTGTTCTAAGAGCTGAGGATTACAAAAAAGAGGCATAAAACAGCCCCTGCCCTCAAGGATCTCACAATCTAATGGGGGAGAAAATGAAAGAATCAGAATTTGAGCTCTAGGGTTCTGAGCTGGAATATGCTAACCTGATTAGGTGGTTGTGGTAAATCTGGCATAAACATGATGATCCTCTGAGAACAGTGGGATATAAGGCTATCTAAGAACAGGCAAAGCTCTGAAACCAAAGAGCAGTGGAATCGACTGCATTTCCAGCCTGGATGAGATAAGGGGAACCAGTCTGGAAAATGAAAACAGATGGAAGCTTTGGAATGGAGACACATTCCTCCTCCCAAAACAGTGAGAAGGAACAAGGGCAAGGGAAACTTTGCCATTTTCTGTTTAGTCGTTTTAGTCGTGTCTGACTCTTCGTGACCCCATCTAGGGTTTTCTTGGCAAAGATACTGAATTGGTTTGTAATTTCCTTCTCCAGCTTACTTTAGACATGAAGACCTGAAGCAGAGTTAAGTAACTTGCCCAGGGTCACACAGTTAGTAAGTGTCTGAGGCTGAATTTGAACTCAGATCTTCCTAACTCTGGGACTATTGTTCTATTCATTGAACCACCTAGTTGCCCCATTTGCTAGTTCCTAGTCAATGAAGACAGTCACAACTTTTTCTGCAGTGGCTCCAGAAAAGCTCATCTCTGTACCCTCTGGCCCTTGACTGCTCAATCTGACCCTTCTTGCTAGTGAGATTTCAGCTCCCTCTCTCCTCCTACATGCTCCCTCCATCCCCATGGTCATGGTATAGTGGTATAGTCATATGTGTATGTATGTACATGTGTGTGTATATATGTGTGTGTATATAGATGTATATGTATATGCATGTATGTATGTGTATATATATATATATTTTTTTTCATGGTATAATCATAGCCCTGTGACTCCCAGGAGCACATGCTGGGGACTTTATATTCTCCAGCAGACACTGAACTCCAGTGCACAAGCACAGTCCTTCATAACATCACAATTTATGATCATAGACAGATCTAGAAGTAACCTTCGAGGTCATCTAGTCTAATTTCCTCATTTTATAGGTGAAAAAATAATTTCCCAGAGAGATGAAGTGATTAACTGCTCAGTGTAAGACAAGTGATAGGTCATAATAACAGAATTTGGATCCAGGCTCTTTAAATTCAGACCCAATGTTGTTCTATGGTACTTCACCATTTCTTTTCCTGACTTTTTATGATGTGAACAGCATGCTTTAACATAATGATATTAGCTGTGCTACAATTATAAAGAACATGAAAACTGATGAAATAAATGTCTTTTAATAAATCTGTTAAGATATTTAAGTTATGGCACACAAAATGGTTTCAGGAACTTTTTAATATATACTTTATATAACAAATTTTTTGAGAGAATGGAAAAGTCATACTTTTAGACTTTTCAACACTAATTTGGGTAGTGTGGACAAGCAACCTGGGGCTTAGGGTAGCCTTTTCATAAGTAAAACAAAGCAGCAAACAAATATATGAGACAATATACATATGCATATATATATATATGACTATATATGACAATATATAGCAATAGCTAAGCAAATAATAAAAATTATATGAGAAAATAACCATAAAACATATATAAAAAAGCGGAATGTTAGGAAACTTGTTTTAAGTAATCTTTTTGATCATGGTAAATGACTCACTTGAAATTAAGAAGTGTGGTCTTTAGAAAAGCATTTAAAATATTCTCTCAGAAGGATAAAGCATTTATTCACAAGTCTGGCTGGCCACAGAGAAAAATCATTCAAGCTCTGTATGTCTTGTGCTAGCAGAGATAAATCCCAGTCTGAAGCCAAAGTCGAATTATTGCTACAAAACAAAAAGCAAAGTGGAAAGGTTATAGTGCTATGAAACAAACACCAATCCCACACCCACCTGCAAGCAGGAAAGAACTAAGGATTGGGTTGGGGAGGAGACAGAATGAAGAAGAGATGGGAATGAAAATTAGGAGGGAATGGTGGTGGTGAAAATGTCCCAGAAGAATTGGAAAGATTGGGGCAGAGAAGTGAATAAAACACTGGCCCTGGAGTCAGGAGGACCTGAGTTCAAATCTAGCCTCAGATGCTTGACACACTTATTAGCTGTGAGACTTTAGACAAGTCACTTAACCCCAACTGCCTTCCAAAAAGCAAAAAAAAAAAAAAAAAGAATTGGAAAAATTTTCTGCGGTTAACTTTATAAACTGGATAGCAGAAGCATATAAATGTTTTCAATATTATGCAGTCAGAAATTATCTTGAAACATGTGATGCCACAGGAAAGTTTTGGGCTTCACCTCAAGTAGAATTGGCCTGCATGCCTTCCCTCTGAGGTTACCTTCTATCCACTCTCTGTATCATTGTTGGAATGTTCTTCCCCACACTAGTATGTGAGCTCCTTGAGGACAGGGACTGTGTTTTTGGCCTTCTTTGTATCCACAGCACTCAGAAGAAGTGATATAAGAACACTACTCTCAAGGTCTTTCTGAGGAACTTTGAAATTGATTGTGAGACATGAGAGACACTGGCACAGGACTGCTCAGCCTGGAGTGCCCACGTGGAACACTGCACCCTGACACTCACATAGTGATGTCATTTTGTTCTTCTTCAAGAATGAAGTACAGGGGGCAGTTAGGTAGTGCAGTGAATAGAGCACCGGCCTGGAGTTCAAATCCGGCCTCAGACACTTAACTCAAAAACTAGCCATGTGACCTTGGGCAAGTCACTTAACCCCAACTGCCCTCCAAAAAGCAAAAAAAAAAAAAAAAAGAAAGACAAAAACCAACCAATCAACCAACCAACCAACGTTGTTGTTGGAATGCTCTCTTCCACATTAGAATGTGATCTCCTTGAGAACAGGGACTGTGCTTTTGGCTTTTGCATCCACAGCACTTAGCACATTGCTTGGTGCACAGTAAACATTTAATAAATGCTTGTTGATTGACTGATGGAATCAGACCCTCAGGTCTTGCAAGCAGATTTTACCCTCATTTTCCCAAGAAAATTCCTGAAATCTATCATGGGATACTCTCCTACTCAATTAAAAGACAAGAACAGAAACAATGAGAGGGAAAACACTATAGCAAATAAAAGATCATGGGTAATCTTCATCCAGTAACAAATGAAGTAGAGAGCTTTGATATGAAATAGAAAATTAATAGAATAATTAACAATTAATAGAAAAAGTACTGAGACTATTATCAGAAGTCCAGGGATTTAGTGACATTTAACTATTTATACAGACTTCGATGTGCTGTTTCATCTCACTCAGCCTCGGTTTCCCCCTCTGTTAAGTGGTCTAGTCTAGATCTAGCATTCTGTGGAATTCCATGCATCGTACAACAACCAAATTCTTTGTGTAACTGATCGATTTCTCAGCTATAACTGAACAACAATTTATTGGGGAAACATCAGATGTAATGAAATTTCAAAATATGACTAGTCCTTTGACCTATCTTGGTATACCATCCCATATCTATGTAACTACCATCTCCAGAGTTTAATGTAAGTATATGTTTCATAACTATCCTGCCCTTTCACCTACATAACATTTTCTTCCTGTTTTGGGGTCTGTAAGAATAAACATGAGTAATAAAGAACTGGCTTCCCAATTGGGAATTTGACAAATTTGACAAATACTTGCCATATGACCCTGGGAAAGACCTTTAACTGCTCAGAAACCCAAGCAACTCTCTTAATGCCCTAAGTCATACAGTAGGTCTTGATTTATGATGGAAGAGGGGATTTCCTTACTGGAACTTTTTTATAACAATAAAATTACTGGTTCAGAACTCCTCTCCCACATACTCATCAACTGAAAAATAGTTCCAACCTTTGAGATACTTTATATTAGCACAGGTGAATAAAGTTAATAATATTTGATAGGATACATAAAAGTATTTGGGGGGGATATTTGAGTGTATTAGGGGTCAGTCACTTTAAAGAACCATACAAATGGGTATAATCTTCCAAGTACTATGTTTTCATTTAGTGCATACTTCTGACTTTTAGTTTAGATCATTTGGTATAAATGAGCAATTTCTGTACTGGTGACTTGTGACCAAGGGCATGAATATTGTATTGGAGCTTTCAGCTTTTCTTTCATTCTTTTTACTCTTTCCATATTTCTTCACATATGTTTTTTATCTATTTAGGCTTGGTGGAAAGTCCCATTGTAGGATAGTGTCCTTGAACATCTGAACAATAACCACTTTGGCATGTTCAATTTGGAACTGGTTGCCAATGTCCTCTCTGGTCTTTTGCTTCTTTTAGAAAGATTTCACATGCTGTGACTATCAGAAATGGTTTTCTGATTTTAATGGATTTATTTTGTCTTTTATTAAAAAAAAAGAAGCTCTGAGCATCAAAGAAAAAAAAATATCCTTAAAAAGAAGAGAATTTTCCATTGAGCTTTTTATTTGGGGGGGGGGAGAGAAGGGAACAACGTTCCATGCCCATGGCTAATAATCCTGATTATAAACCCAATTAAAATATTTTGCTTAAAATTAGTCTTTCCCACTCCATCTCCCAAATTTCAAACACAATAATCCTAAAGGACACTGGCTACTTAGCTCCAATATGGAGGTGTGAGATTCCTATGTAGTACAAGCTAGAATACTTTACAACCAATAACTAGGATCATGTGGGATATGTTGGCATATTATAGTACCTGGGAGAAGAATGAGAATGGCTGTCTTCTTCATCTTCTCCACTCTACCTATAACTATCCCCCTCCCCACCAAATTCAGCCGTAATTAAATCCAATCTTTCATCAAGAAAAGGAGTGGATTAGGGGAGAAGATAAAGAGATCCTAGGCATGTTTTGGTGGAAAGTTTTCCTCTGTTTAGAAAAATGCTTCAAATTCATCTAGCATCCATTACTTTGCCAAGGCAAATCACAACACCTCTCTCAGTGAACAGACTGAGAATTTCTGTGTCTTGTCACCTCAAAGATATACAGTCTTTGAAACTTTCTTAGTTCACACAAATCTAGAAGAACTTAGGGTTACCTTCACACCATGATGAGGCATTAGGATAGAAAAATCATCATCATCATCTTTGCCACCATGATGGTGATCATTGTTAATACTGTCACCACCACCACCACCATCAACATTACCATCATCATCATCACCATCATCACCATCACCACCCTGATTATCATTATCATTATGATCACTACCACCACAATCATCATCATCATTTATATTGTACTTTTATGGTACTTTAAGATTAGCAAAGTGCTCAATACATTTTTTTATTTGACCCTCACAACAACCCTCTGAGATAGGGGCTGCTGTTATCCCCATTTTGCAAATAAGGAAATTGAGACTTAGTGAGGTTAGGGGTCACACAATTAGTAAATTTGAGGGTAGGGTTTAAAGTCTTGTATTCCTAACTCCAAGTCCAACATTGTATTCACTATGGTATATTGCCTTTAATGGAAGCTCCAGAAGAAAAAATTAATTTAGTGACCACTGGGGGGAAAAAGAGTCCTGAAACAGTGTTCTACATTGTTCCCCCTACTTCAAAGGCCATTTGTGGTGCCTGTATGACCAAGGGTTGCCACAACTGTTTTCTAAACAAGAGGTCTCACTGCAGGTTCTTTGGTTTCAGGGTGTCGAGGAGATAGACACTGAAATTATGTAGCTTATAATCTTCTGATACTACCTTTTGAGGTTGGGATAGCAGAAAATGTTATGATCATTTCAGGATAATGCTAAGAAGAGGGACTTCAAAAGGAGGGAACATTAAGCCAGGCCATGAGGTGAAATCTATGGTGTTAGATATCAGAAAGCATCTTCTAGATACTTCAGCACTCTTTCCTGGCTCAACATTGTCATTGTGTCCCATATCTTCAAAACCTTTCCTGATTAAATGGGTTTTCAGTTATTTGACTGAATATCAAATGTAATTTCATTGTCCATTTCTCAAAATAAACTTTGAAAATAAATAAAAATACATATTTTACATCACCTTTTCATGGATGGTATGTTGCTCCATATAAGGACTGCATTCTTGACCATCTCATCATACACATCATATATTATCACTGGATCAGTCTTAACAAATAGAAAGTGTATGAGTATGTATGTGCTGGATGCTAAGTAGCAATCTCTACCCACCTCTACCCTCCTACCCCATATTATGATCTGAATTAGTATAGAGAGCAATTAACAACAAAATCATTCCTGATATTCCAAATGTGTTTACCAGTTTGTCTACCCTGACTAGAACTGATAAATTAACAAAACATTTGTTTACATTTGAAACTTTTCTTTTGCAGATAACTCCATAAGGAGAAGTACAACATTTGAAAATTACTTCCTTTCAGTTTCATTTGAAATTATTCTAATGTGGATGCAATCCTTTGCATAAACAACTTAGTGAGCTGTTGACCCTTATGTTCTCAGTATTGAGAAACTGTGCTCCCTATTAGGAACCACATTGCTACTCTAAGTATATGACTTGAATAAAGTCACATGAAAATCTGATTCCAGGTTTAATGATGGCATTATGTCAGTTTCTTGTAACTTTAAATGAGTCTTGTACAGTATAAAACATAACAATTATTATAAGTTCTTAGTGGTATTGGTATGCATATTTTACAAAAGAACAAATATTGGAGCAAGATTTAGGAACAGTGATGATGATCTTCTCGTGATCTTCTCTATGTGGACATTACCTTCACTAGTGCTGATTGTACCCCACCTATGCCTATTCATTCTGTACCACTCTTGCCATAATCTTCTGTAAATTCTTCACACAGAATCTTCCCAATGTTCTATAAACCTTGTTCTGCATTTCAACACCTAAAACTAAAATAGTTTACTTTATATATTTTTCTAATCACTAAAAAGAGTTGAAATTAAAAGTTTTTCTTTTATCATGATACAAATTAGGGCAAAAATTTCTTATCTCCTGTAGGGTATTTGTAGCTATGAACAACATACTTTTGTTATATTTGACTTTTTAATCTCTTAGTAAAATTATAATCAAGAAGAGAAACAGTTTAAAAAGAACTTAAACCTTAACAGAGGAAGGCTCTTGAGAGAGGAATGAAGAAGTCTAAGAAGGAATGAATAACAAGGCTCATACACGATTATGACTCATAACCTGAACTGAAAAATCACTGAGACTGAAAGAATTATCATTATAGTTTGAATTAATGTAAAAGAAAGATGAAATTGACAGAGATTGGAATCATGAGTCAGTAAAGAAGATCCATCCATGAAACAGTATGAATCAAAGTAAAAAAAATTGCCATAATCATTGATTATTAGATACTTGGTGAGGATGAGAAGGAGAAAGAGAAAGAGAGGAGGAAGGGGAGGAAAAGAAGGAAGAAGAAAAAGAACAAGAACAAGAGAAACAAGAAAAAAAAGAGGAAGGAGGACAAACAACATATTTGTCTCTTCAAAAGCAAAATTAAATTATTTTTACAAAAGTAATTTTTGAGGCTATTTCACATCTACATATGGTTATGTTTTACAACTCTTCCTTATCAATACCTTTGATTATAGCAAGATTTAAAAATTAAGAAACTTAATTGATGGTACCCTAGGGCAATACCCCACTATTAGAAAAAGAGATTGTATTTCTGCAGCATTTGCAGGTCAAAGCTAATGAATCTTTAGTCTTTAGTTTGTGGTATCTAACTTAAGACCAACAAATGCCAGTACCTAAGGGTACATGCTTCCTAGAAGACAACGCAAACTTTGTGTTGCTAAATGAGAAAAAGATTTGGGAGGACTTTGGAAAAAAGATCCTGTTTGTTGTGGTAAGCTGACCTTGAAACACAAAAAGCTTTATACCTCAAGGAATCGAGAAGCAATTTCTCTATCATCTTCGGTTAGGACCAAATTGTCCACAAACATCCAGAAAAATGGCTTTTCACTGTCTGTCTTAGGCTTCCCATATTGTAAGACACGGTAATACTGAAGGAAGTACCATACTAGAAGTATCAGAAAACAAAGAAAGAGAATTATCATTCAGAAAAGAAACAAAGTATCTAATCCTAGAATGTCTTCCTCTAGGAAGTAGCAGTATGGATGGACCCTGAAAATAAGAGATGAATTATATATGTGGGTGGGCATGCCAGAGCAGAATGGAAAAGAGAGTTATTTAGTACTGGGTACAGGTTTATGATCTTATTTTCATTTAGTTATATTTTAGTTTCTTGTTTTATTTCTTTTCTCACATCTAGTCTTTACATGGTAAAAGGAAGGGGTAAAATCTGTTCAAGGGAAGTATCAGAGAAAATAGGCCCCATTTGCTTTTTATCGTGAGTTATTTTTTAAAACATTTTACTTATTTATGCTTGATGATTTTATATCATTTTAATTTCCTAATACATCTTGCATAGAACTGTCATTTGTAACAGAAAAAAAACAAGTAAGCAAAACAAATCAAAACACTGACCATTTTTGACAGTGTGCAGAATTCTGCATCTACTGTTCATCATCTCTGTCTCTACCAAGTGATATGAGTTATTCTCCTCATGGATTTGTACAACTGAAACACTAAGGGTGTGATTTAAGTATTATAAACACCTAACTATTCTCCTTCCACAGGGAACAAAGCCAGATTAGTTCCTGAAAATAGCAGGCATTTATTCTGTGAGTCTCCTCTGACAGGATTGTTTTGTGGTTTGGGGACCATCTTATTATGGTGCAGGGGCTCTCTCTGTGGAATAAAATAGAAGAGAGGAAGAGAAAGGCAGAATTTCAGCCTTTTCCCTACCATAACATGCCTGACTCTTTGCTCTGGAAGGAAGAAAATAGACACTTCTAAACCGTAATGTAATGTTCTCTAAGAGTTTCTTGAGAGTGAGAAACCTGGTCATCCCAAACTGCTTGGGTACAGTGTTGCTGCCACAGTTCTGAGGGCTAGCCTTGCTGTGTAAAAAAAGAAAATTCAATTCAATTTAATAGACTTTTATGAAATGCCTATGCCAGTCAAGACCATATATTAGGCTTCTGGAGATACAAAGATGAAAAACACCAGTGTGCCCACCTTTCTGGAGCATAATTGAGGGGGGGTGGTATTTCATTAACACAAATCAGTATGATATCAGATGGCATGTAGGAAAGGAAAAGGAGAGATCCAGAGAAAGTGCCATATGAAATTTGATGAAGAAGATACTTTTAGCTGGTCAGGGGTGAGGGTGAGGGGAGGTTGCTCTTTGAATGGATTGATCAGCAGAGTATGTTTTTTTGTTCCTTGCCACCACAAGTATCTTCTCCCTCCCCTCCCAAGAGTTCCTTCTACCACTTGAAGAATAGAACAAGGAATATAAAAATATTGACTGTCAAGGAGAGAAGTTTTCACTACATCAGAGATTTTTAATCCATTTTGTATCATGGATTCCTTTGGCAGACTTGTGAAGACTACAGGCCCCTTCTCAGAATAATGTTTTAAATTCATAGAATAAAATACCTAGGAATACAAAGGACATATAATGGAAACCAATTACATCAAAGTTTTAAAAAATCAAATATAAGAAACCCTGTGCCAGTGATTCTCCACTGAAATTACACATAAGCCATATTGAGACAGAGAATCTGGGAAAGGGATGGGAGGAAAATTTTCTACTCTTAGTTATTTGTATCTTTCTGAGAGAGGGGAAGAACATAGCTTAATGCTGGTTATGAAGTTATTTAAATATTCCTATTGTAGTAGAGACAAAATCTCTCCTTATTCTAGTCTAGTCTTTTTTTTTCTTCTCTAACAGGCTGCATATTTCCTAGCCATCTCTACCTGTCAGATGGGATAGACCCTTCTACTGTATAACCTTCATTTCTCCCTGCCTCTTCTCTGAAAACATTTGCATCTAGAATTTTCTGTTCCAAGCTAGAAACACCCAGTTTCCTAGATGAATTATAGCTCTCTACATCTGATATCGGGGGTGGGACACCAATCAGACCTACTCAAATCCCTCCCTAGCCTATAAACATTTGAGCATCTCCTGGGGTTGGTGCATTTATTTTGGGGTTGGCACACTTCCAAACCCTTAAGTCAAGCAAGCTACCTAGAAGCATAGAATGAACCATTGTCCAGAAAACCAAGACAATTGTCTTCTTCTTCCCTCCCCTTTTGTGGCTGAGGATCCTTGAGCATGGTCCTAGTTAACCCTTTCTCTCCCCCTTCTGCTTTGGATGTTTTAGTCTCAATGTGTGGGGGATGGGATTACATCAGGACATATCAGTCCAGCACCTATTGAGGCCACTCTAATACCCTTTCCACTTCTTTTGATGACTTTTCCTGTTGTTCTCTCATTGTCTCCAGTTTAACCATGGGATCTCTCCATAGGGGGCCTCTTAATCTTATTTTAAGAAGTCTATTGTTTTCAGCATTGCCTAGGTTCCTAGGTTTCCTTATGAAGCTCCTCACTGTCCCTAGACCTCATAGTCAACTGTTTACTTGATCTTAAGAACAACAGCAACAAAGAGTAAAAAAAAGTTAAGGATAACAAAAATTTTAGATCTATTCATGTATTTAATTTTCTTTCTTCCTTTTAAAGTTTTATTTATTTATTAGGACTGGATTTCTCTACCTCACCTTAGCTAGACATATAGGCATAGCTCAATAGGCAGTTTCAATTCTGATCATCCTCAGGGGAGCTTTGACTTGCTCTGTTTTGGAGCTGAGTTAGTTGACTGCTCCTCAGGAAATCTGGTGTCCTATCCTGGGCACTCACTATATTAATGCAGAACTTAGTGGGAACACTCTGTGCATTGAGTCCACTGGAGCTCAAAAGCTCCAAACTCAAGAGATCTACCAGCCCCAGCTGGGATAATAGGCTTCTAACACCACACACTGATCTTTTAACAAAAATGGTTGAAATAAGGAGCAATGGTAGGTAGGGTAAGAGGACAATGCATATAAAGGGAATTTCAGGAGATAGTCATTTAATGTCTTGAAGTGTTTCTTACCAGGTGGATGTTCGGAGATTTGACCAATTGGAGGAGTGGAACCATATATTAAATCAAATGGTCCCCATTCTTCTACCTAATTAAACAAAATATTTCAGAACTTTTGTTATAATTTCTTTATTTTAACATGTGACTCAAGACTTCTAAAACAGTATATTAGTCTAGCATATTTGTGATAAGTGACAGGACCTCTCTTTCTTACAGCATCCTATTAGTAACAACAAACATAACATAGATTATTGAATTATAGAATTCTAGAGCTAGGACTTACTGAATTTAGAGATCATTCAAGCCCAGTTTCTACTCCCCAGCATCCCTTTCCAGTGGTTTCCAGTCTTTGTTTGCAAACCTCTAGTGATGAATTCATTGGATGTCTCATGAGAAAGTCTTTCCTTTCCATGATAGAGCATTTTAAATTTTCAAGATGCCATTTCTCATATTGTGCAGAGTTCTACCTTTCTGTAAACACGACATACTGCTGCTGGTTCTATCTCCTGGAAGTACACAGAACATGCCTAGTCCCATTTCCTCTTCTCCGATCTAAACATGCCTAATTCCTTAAACTTCATAGGCAAGGTTTTTGGATCCTTTCACTCTCCCACAGTACTCTTTTGTCATAATCCCTCTGAAAATGAGTCATTTAGAACTGAACATAGTCTTCTATGACTATGGCAACACATGGGTGAACTTCTGCCTGCCCATGAACCCTGCTTTGGTTACTGTACTTTTTTTTTTTTTAAGCAATCGGGGTTAAGTAACTTGCTCAAGGTTACACGGCCGTTATTTCTGGGTGTGGTGCTGAGTGTCTGAGCCCGGGATTCGATCTCCAGGTCATCCTGACACTGGAGCCGGTGCTCTTACTCACTGTGCTACCTGGCCACCCCTGGTTACTCTAGTCTTAAACTGCATTTCTTTACCGAAGTCCTTTTTGAAGCTTCATTGTGACATGGAGGTAATCTTGCTTGTGTCTGCCACTCAAATTCTTTCAGGCTCTTCTAAGCTGGAAAGATATTAACTTGGAGATCAGAGATGAGCTGGATGTCTGTTGTCCCAAAATTGAACAAATAAGTGGGAAGGGCTCACCATAGATGGTTGAACTTTTTAGCACCCACAGGTCTCAAGGCAAGCTGCTAAGTCATAGAAGGGTGTCCTAGAAGACAACACTCACAACACTCACTCACTAAAGTTGTAGATCCTTGACCGTTTTCTGGATAATAACCTTGTGTGCAGCCCCAAAACTGTGTGCAACAGAAATCCTTACCCAAATAATACTCAGAGTTTTCTCAAGGTAGGAAGCAGAAAAGAATGGTTTATTTACAATCTTGAGAAAGGGCCACCCTCCTGACAAATGGTCAGGGAGGAGAAGGAATTTACAAAAGGAAATGGTGAACAATTCTTCCCCACCCCAATACTGACCCTTTTCTTCCATTGGCTGGAAGTTAGGCAATCTACCTCAAGTACCAGAACAAGGAAACAGTAGATCACCCAATGTACATTTGAGAAAGCACTTCTGTCCTTATTTGGCATATCTTGTGCTGAGGTGGCACTGGGGAGGGTCTCCATTGCTCTAAGTCCCAGATTCCTGCAAAGTCAGGTGACTTCTAAACTTAGGCCTAGTGGATGCTGAAGCCACTCTAGATTTGATTTTTCAGAATGGGGAAACTTTACTGCAAATTATCCCTTACAAACTTATCACATTGGGTCAACTAAAACTCTTTAGTTGTTTTTCATGTGACCAGTCACTCTCTCCTGTCTTCTATTTGGGAAACTGTCTAAATAAATTTGCTAAAGCACATGTTAAGAACCATAACTAAGGCAGGGCAAGCTGGGCTTTGTTTGGCAGTGCTTATATCTCCTCTTTTTGGCCACCCCTGTCTAGCCATATCCCCACAGTAATGTTATGGTTGCAACTCTCCAACGGAGACCTTCCTTCCTCCATCATCATACTACTATCCTTTTTGAGTTTAGGAGGGTTAAGTGTCAGAAGTCATACCTTAGAGACTTTCCAGACTCTCTAGGGGATGAAACAGCACCCCTCCCAGTGTGGCAGTAATTTATGGGGGCCTCATTATGGGAGGCAGCACAGACTTAGGACCCACTCTATACTTTTCAAATATTTAAAATGTCATCAGTAATGTAGCTTTGTTCTGACTGAAGGGGATACTGAGGCCCTCCTGCATGCCAGGTGGATCTATCCCCCAAATGATTTTATTCAGGTGTCTGAATTTCTAGCTGTGAATCTGAGCAGGTCTGACCATATATTGTGCAGCCAGCCTCCAACAGCTTTCTATTGCTAGTACATTTGTCTAACTTGGCATTTAAGGTGATGGTAGGGGACAGAATATGAGTTTAGTAAGCACCTACTACATGCCAAGCATGTGCTAAGTACTTTTACAAATATTATCTCACTTGTTCCTCACAACAACCTTGTGAGGAAGGGCACTATTATCATCCCCATTGAGGAAACTGAGGCAGAAAGAGTTTAATAGTAGTAGTGATAGCTAACATTTACTTAGTGCTTACTTGCTAGGTCTAAGTACTTTATAATTAATATCTCATTTGATCTTCAAAATAACCCTGGGAGGTAGGTATTATTATTATTCCTATTTTACAGATGTGAAAACTGAGATAAACAGAGGTTACCACATAGCTGGTAAGTATTTCCAGCCATATTTGAACTCAGGTCTTCCTGACTTCAGGCCCAGTGCTCTATCCAAGTGTAATGGTAATGGAATTTAAAGATCCCCCTGTATTGGCTTGGTTTTCAGGTTGAGTGTTAAAACCCAGAGCTTGTGAATCCCACTGTGGGATGGACTTGTTGACGTGAAGAGAGAGGGCAGAACTGGGAGGAGCTGGTGCTGTGGATTTAGAGACAAGCCCAAGCAGAGAGAAGCCAGAAGAACTTTTGGGGAGCACTATCGTGGAGGTGGAGAGAGAGAGAGAGGAGAATTGCTGGGGGCCAGAGTTTCTAAGAGACTGCTGAGGGCCAGTTGGAGCTGCCCAGGACTTTTGAGAGCTGCCACCCAGAGCTGTCAAGGACTGAGGAGGCATGGCTATGATGCTGGTACTTTGTCTGTCTGTTTTGATGTTGTTTTGCCAGATTTGTCTGCATGGTGAAGGACAGTCCTGTTGTTGCAGAGGTTCTGGAACCTTGCTGTTGGTTCAGAAGCCCTGAAGAAGGATTTGCTTGTTGCATGTTTACAGAAATTCTGGAGGAGGGTCTTGCTGATGTTTTCAGGGATTGTGGGACTGTTCTGCAGTGAATTAATGAGGACAGTGGCAATGTATATTGTGGCTTTGTTAAGCTTTGTCTCCCCAGGAACAGAGATTGCTGAGAACTTGCCTCTAGATGAAGAAAAGACCTCTCCTTGGGTATTAAATGCCATGATAATATCTTAACCTTGTAGCTTAAGGGTAGATGGCCTTTTGTGCTCTCCACTACCTCTTTTGAGAAAGTGCTTGGTGTTAATGCATAGTATTGTAATTCAGTTGTGATCCCAGGGTGGGAAACTTTTGGCTTTTTTGTGCTCTGTGACTGACCAAATGAATGTACTTTGTTTATGATTGGAAACTAATCTCCATTTGAGAAGAGGGACTTTGTGATTGATTAAATGAATGTACTGTCCAGGGGTGGAGTAGTACTCGGATTGAATTGAGAACTTACTACTAAATGAATGAGTTACATTGTGTTTTGATTTTCTCTGTTCTGTGAATGTTTTTGTCTTAATTTATGACCGAACAAAATAGAGAGTTACTATGCTGGTATTCTGAACCTTGGAAGTTGCCTTTGCTTGGCATTACCCCGAGGTGGTACATAATCTTTCTTCAAATAACTTTTCCCATCTTGCTTTACATGAGTTCCCTTCCCACACTCTACATTCCGGCCAAATTGGCCTCCTAGCTGTGTTCTGAACTTGTTTTTTATTTTTAACCTCTTTCACACAGGTATTCTTCCATGCCTGGAATCCCTTTCATCTTCATCTCTACCTCTCAGAATATTTATCTTCCTTCAAGGTTCAGTTCTGCTATCACCTCCCAAATAATTCCCTCAGTTGCTAATGCTCTGAGCCTCCCCAAACCACCTAATGTCTAAATATGTTTCTCCCCATAGAATTCAAATTCTTTGACAAAAAGAATGGTCTCTTTTAGTCTTCATAGTGACAGAACGTAGCACAATGCCTTAAATAGTAGGTGCTGAGTAACTGTTTGTTAAATTGATTTAAATTTTACTGAAACTATTTTCTGAAAACTATAAATGATCTTCCTACACTGTAACATTCCAGTCCAGTAACCTCAAAAAAATTAAAATCATCATCATAATAATATAATAACGAGCATTTATAAAATGCTTTAAAGTTTGCAAAATGCTTTATGTGTTATATTATTTGATAAATAAGATTAGTCTGACATATCTTGTTCCTAGCGATCTCATGTTGACTTGCTTCACATCTAGCTAAAATATCCTTTAAGATTTATGTGAACTGACGCTGAGGGAAGTGAACAGAATCAGGACAATATTGGACACAGTAACAACAACATTGTGCAATGAATAACTTTGATAGACTTGGCTCTTCTCAGTAATACAATGATCTAAGACAATTCCAAAAGACTCATGATAGAAAATTCTGTCCACATCCAGAGAAAGAACTAAGGAGTTTGAATGCAATTGTGAGGCATGACTTGCAGTGAAGTTTCCCCATTCTGAATATCCTATATACATTCTTGTTGCTTCCTTATATTTTGTAACTTAAGTTCAGTATTGTTTCCATATATATATATACATATATATGTAAGTCATTGTGTATTTCAAGGTAATGTAAGAGCTATTCAGTATTAATACAATTTATTGGATTAACTAGTGAGACCAAATTAGAGGTGTTCCTAGTTTGGGGAAAGGAATGGTAGTGTGAGAGGTAACAAAGGGTTAAGTTTCTATAGAACTGCAAGAATTGATGAAACAAGACTACTGATAAAAAGTATCAGACAGTAGCCTTGGGAAGAAGTTTGAATTCCCAGAGAACTCCTAGATAATACTAAAAATGAGGTAATCTTGGCAGCAGCAGGTGGATTTGACCAATCAGAAAGTAGACAGTGGCCTTGGGACATTCAGGCCCAGATAAGGACACATCTAGGTTGGACTGAAGGGAGTTCAGTATTCTTAGGTTGTTACTGCGCTTGCGTAGTGGACCTCATGTATTATGTATATTATCTAACAAAATTAGAGCCTCATTAGTAATAATTATGTTAATGTTTGGGAGGGGCGTGTAACCTTTGCTTATTTAACCCAGTTTCTGCTTCTGTACCTTGGCCTCCTCTCCTGGGCATTGTTCCAATGACTGGACTGCCCGCTTCTTGTGAGATTCTAATAAAATTTCCTATCTTCACTTTGAGGTCTCCGAGTAGTCAATTTGGGTTAGGGTCTCTGTACCCTAACAGAGATCAAAGCATTTTCTCTTTTTCTTCTTCTTTTTTGTTGTTTTTCCCCTTTTGCTCTAATTCTTCGTTCACATGACAAATGTGGAAATGTTTAATATGATTGTACATATCAGATTGCTTGCTGTCTTAGGGAGGGGAGTGGGAAGGGAGAGAGAAAACAAATTTAAAACTCAAAATCTTATAAAAGTGAATGTTGAAAACTGAAAAAAAAAGAAAAATTGTCATATTGAAAATAAAACAAATAAAATATCCTTTAAACCATGAAAGAGTTGGTATCAAGTGAATCTATGTAGAGTAAAGGGAGTCAAGGAAATGGGAATAAATAAATATCTATACACACACACACACACATATATAATTTACTAAACAATTTTGCCTTAAGTTGGCCCTGTATCCAGCTATCCTTACCCACAAGATGCATAGATGCAGCTAAAGATGGGTATGGTTACAATAAAAGGATGCCATTATCCAAGGATAACTTCATGGAATGATTCCTTGAGTAAGAGACTATATTAGTCCTTGACGTTGGACCCCTTGGAATGTTTTCCTGATCATATTCTGTATGATCCACCTCCTTGACCCACATCCATTCACAGTTGAACCCTTAATGCTCTCAGACTCAATTCATGACTTCCTGTCTAGCCTTCTGTACTTGTGAACTTTTGGATTTGACCGAAGCTCAACTTTTTCTTTTCTCCTACAGATCTCCTTTTGAACCAAGCTATTAACCAGCACTCAATCTTATGTCCTTATTCAATCCTCTGAGTCTGTTAAATTCCAATAATCTACATCATTTCCTTAAGCCGGGGAGGAGACATCTGACATTCTTGTATTATTCCAGACTCCACTCTTCCAGAGGCCCTCCAATTGAGATGACTGAAAAACATGTACTAACATGCAGACCTGTAATTCTTGTGGGTTTGGGTGAAGAGGTATTTTGAATTATTCAGCTCAAATCCTTCTCTGCTCCATTCACTTTCCAGTTGGATCCACTGGCTCGCTTCCTATAATTTGGACATTGTGTGACTCTCAAGGAAATGAACTTTCTGAGCCATCAGGATTATTTCCTACACCAGATGTCTGCTATAACTATCTACAGTCCATTGCCAGATCCCAAAGTGAAGTCCCCTACCCAGAAATTTAGGGATGTAACTGATGAATTCAAGGCACAGTAAATTGACTCTACCCCTGAATTATTAGCCTGGCTCCAGGAGTAACAACTACAACCAGCTAGATTTCTTTAATTCTTAGATCTAAGAGTAGAGTGGAATAGAATCTGGCCTTGTTATTTAAGATTTGATGGTACTGTTAACTTACTGTTCCCCTGTTACTGTTACATAGGACATGGGGCAGCTAGATGGCACAGTAGATAGAGTGTCAGGCTTGGAATGAGGAAGACAGGTCTTCCTGAATTCACATCTGGCCTTTCACACTTACTAGCTGTGTGACCCTGGGCAAGTCACTTAATACTGTTTGCCTCAGTTTCCTAATCTATAAATGAGGTAGAGAAGGAAATGGCAAATCACTCCAGTGTCTTTGCCAAGAAAACCTCAAATAAGGCCATGAAGAGGCAGACAAGACTGAACAACAACAAAAGTATAGGACATGCCACCTGCCATATTGTACCTTTGCACAGCCTGTCCCTAGAGCCTCTCAAATGGTTTCCCTCTTCATCTCCATCTTCTGGATCCCCTAACTCACTTCTAGGCTCAGACCAAGTGCCACCTCCCACAAGAAGCCTTTCCTGAGTCTCCCATTTTTTAGTACTCACTCAATTATTCTCTATATTTATTATTAGTTTTTTTGTTTTGTCAATATATTCTATATTTTAAGTGGCAGCTATGTGACATAGTGGATAGAATGCTGACCATGGACTCAGGAAGACCTGAGCTCAAATCGAGCTTCAGAGACTTACCAGCTGTGGGATTTTTGGGCAAATCACTTAACCTCTTTCTGCCTCAGTTTCCTCATCTGTCATAACGACATCTACTTCTCAGGGTTGTTGTGAGGCTAAAATGAGGTAATTTTTGCAAAGCTCTTAAAGAATTCTATAAATGGGAGCTATTATTATTTTGTATTTTTTTTCAGTTGTATCTGACTCTTCATGACTCTTTTTGGGGTTTTCTTGGCAAAGACACAAGAATGGTTTACCAGCTTGTAAGTATCTGAGGTTGAATCTGAACTCAGGTCTTCCTAACTCCAGGCCTTGCACTCTTTGTACTACACCACCTACCTTCCCCTATTAATTTGTATATATTTTAATATTTGCTTATCAGTATACAAATTGTTTCCCTCAAGTTGAACATAAACTCTTTGAGAACAAAGACTTTGGTTTTTGTCATTGTAGCTTCAGAACTAAGCATGGTACCTGGCATAGTAGGCACTAACGCATGTTTATTGAAATGAAATGAATGGAAACCAGATCTAGAAAGGCGATGAAGGCAAAAAGACTTTCTAGGCATGTTATGGTCTGATGATGGTTATGTCATTTATCATGTGCAATTGCTCCTACTATGTCAATTTGGGGGAGTTAGCAAATGTCATTTTTTAAAGACCTTATGAGCTATGCGAGAGAAATGATTATTAATAACCAGTGATTTCAGAGATTCAGATTTCCCCCTTCTCTTATCCTCCTTTCTTTTTTGATGTTTTGATTTTTGGAGGGGGGAAGGCAGGGTTTGAGGCTGAATTTGAACTCAAGTCCTCCTGACTCCAGGGCTGGTGTTCTACTTACTGCACCATCTAGCCACCCCTTATCCTCCTTTCAAGACCTCAATCTCTAAAGGTTGAGTTAGCCTTCTCTATCCAGACCCCAATCAGGGGGACTAACTATTATGTTTCACTCAGTTTGGGGAATAAATTCTTTGAATAGATGATCCAAGACTCTGGTAACTTAAGAGGTAAATGATATAATCAAAGTTCAGGTCCAGCCCCTCATTGTCATATTTACTTTCTCATTAATTGTTAACCAATCAATTGATTGCCACCCTCAAGAACAGCCTACTTTTTTGAGGGCACATAAACTGCGAGCCTGCCCCATGACTGTCTTTGGTCTAAAAGTCATACCTTTTATTAAAATGCTGTCATTGTTAATAAATTTATTAAATTACCCAGAAATCATGTCTCTTGAACTTTTTTAAATGCCACAATGGGGTGTTGGCTTATCTTGATGAGATCCTCATTGTGGAATAGTATCATGATTAAGATTAGGATTAGGGTTAGGATTGGAATTGTGTATAGAGAGCTAACCTTGGAAATGGGATGGTTTTGGCTCAAATCTTACCTCTAACACAAACTGGCTGAGTGACCCTGGATAAATCAATTAACCAGTCCAGGCAACTGTCTGAAGCTTATCTGTTATAGGGAATGTCCTGATCAACATTGGTAGACATAGATTCTCAGCAGGAGTTCCTTAAATCAATGAAATCAAAGGTCTGGTAAAAACATTTTTTCCCCTCTAGTGCAGGACCTCATTGATAGTATAAATTGTCCTGAGTTTTCTTTAGCACCTATGATAATACCATCTATCTATTAAGTCAGCGTAGTGCTAATAACAGGATAGAGAATTGTTGTAGCACATAGCAGGCTCAGGGGCAGTATCAATGAATCCCAGTAAAATGAAATCCATGCTACAGGGAAATGCTCCAGTCCATGAATTCCCTTTGGTGCTTCTACTATT
Organism: Petaurus breviceps papuanus; assembly: GCF_028583685.1. NCBI lineage: Eukaryota > Metazoa > Chordata > Mammalia > Diprotodontia > Petauridae > Petaurus > Petaurus breviceps. The sequence goes on from NW_027187374.1 coordinate 16,049,608, forward strand.
CTGCAAAATCTGAAGAGTTCAGGGTTGGAGCTTCAAGGGACTTCAAAAGTTCTTAATCTCTTCATTTTACAGAGAGCCAACTGAAGAACAATGAGCTACGGTGATATGCTTAAAGTCACACAGGCAGAAAGCACCAGAGCTGGGATTTTTTTTGTATTTTTCTAACCTTAAATCCACTGTACTTTCCATTTACTCTCCGATATCACCATCTTTTAACTTCTAGGTTACCTGTCTTGACAATACCTCTCATAGACTTGCTAAGACCTTCCACTGGATATTAAAAGTGGGAGATGCATTTAATGAACTCAACAGCAAGTGGGACCCCATCTTGACTACCTGGGCCCTCATAAATAATCATATCAAATTAAATAAGAAATTTAAAACTCCATTTAATAATAGATGCTGGTGCTCCATCCTTTTACATTCTGCACCTCCTGCCTTCCACGGCACAAATCTGCATGTACTTCTTCTACAAGCTGAACTCAGGAGAGGGAGGGGGGAAAACAAAACAAAACAACTATACTAAAAGGGAAAAAGGTCTACTTGCTCTTTATTTGAGGTAGGGAGAGATTGTTGTAAGATATCTACTTATTCCATCATTATTTACATTGGCTATAGGAATCTAAAATTTTGGCTTTTCTTTTTCAGTCTGTGGAAGAGACAAGCCAACACACATGTACAATTTACAGGATAAATTGGAAATAATCAGTGTGGGGTGGGGCAGTAGAAAATGATAGGGAGAAAATTTAGTAGAACCTTTATTAGCACTTGTCCCAGCTTCACTATTAACTAGCTTCCCCAGCCATCACCAGTCCTCTTGACTTATGTCTTGCCACTGGACTTTGATAACTCTGGAGGAGAGAGTGAGGATGACTACTTTGTACAGTTCTACCTCACTCTGAACCCAAGAGCCTTGTGAACAACAAAGCTTTGAGACCATTGTTCACAGCCACCATTTTAGGAAGCAGCTCTGGTGGAGAGGCACCCTAGCAACTCCCAGAGGCATCTGTTAAAGACCTAGAAAGGGAAGTTCTTGCCACCAGAGTCCTTAGCACTGTCAAGTAATTCAAAATCCAACACTGGTATGATTTTATCAGCGGAAATGATAACAGAGAAGAAGAATTACCATCTGCTTTGCTGTTGTGCCCTAAGGATCATGGGATCTTTCGATTTCACATGGAGCTGACACATTCCAAATGTGGTAGAATGTGAGCTCCCTGAGACTGTGTGGTTTTCCCTTCTGTATCCCCAAGGTTTAGCATGGGGCTTTGCATATAGCAAGTACTTTATAAACATTTCATTTATTTACTACCTTGCTCCCTCCTACTCCTCATTTCCCCCCTACAGGAACTTCTAAAAGAAACTTAACCAGCTATACTTTCTCTACCAAGTTTAATACTTGAATTCATTCCCATTAAATGAATTACATTTCATCTTTCTAGACTCAGTCCAGTTTGCTAGTCTACTGAGAGCTTTCTGGATATTAACTCTTATCATCCAGTGCTAGTTATACCACAGGTTTGTTAACACATATAACTTGATAAATATTCCATATGAGTTTTATCCAAATCATTTCTGAAAATATTAAACTGCCTGGAGCCAAGCACAGATCCCTGGGGAACTCCACTAAAGACTGCATTCCAGGAGGACATGGAATCAGACCTTTTAGGTTGGGCCATTCTGTCATTTCCAAACTATTCAATCCAATCTTGGTCCTCTTCAGTTACCTCATATACTCCCCACTGTTCCTACTGTTTCTGTCTACCTGAAGGAGTTGGAACCTGCCTGAGTTTACTTGTAAAATTCCCAAACTATGTTTAAATGGCAGTTCAATCAAAAGTGCACACCCAGGGAGCCCTTAGGTGTTGGTGATTTGATTCAATTCAGCAAACATTTATTGTTCCTACTCAGCAGGGCTGGCTGGTTGCCCCAAAACTGCATGCCTCACCCCAGCTTTCTGTGTAGCTGCTGGGATTGTGATTTGGATGATGATTTCCTGCCCTTTCCCCTACTTCCACCTTTCTTTCCCTTGAGGTCTCAGTGCTTCCTATTTCTGGCATGAGTCAACTTCCGCTTCCTCTCTTTTCCTGGAAAGGGGTATAGAACTGGAAATGGAAAGCTAGCATAGCATTTCCAATGAATGGATTCATTGCACATGTTAATTTGGTTACTAGGAAATACATCTTAGCAAATCTTTCATGAAATGAAAAAGGATAAGTAAATAAAAAGAAGAGGACCCTGGGTCGAGGCCGGATTTCTAGACTGAGGATATCCCAAACTTGCTATCTTGGAGTAGTTACTAAGATGGTAATGAGGGAAAAAAGACTGTCCCTTTCCTTCCAGAGCTGTGGGGTTGATGATGGTACCATCCATTGATCAATCTACTCCTTCTCTCCTCTTTGCTCAGCAAGACCTAGGTCTATGGTCTGAGAATTCACCATGGTATAGACTAGAAAGGCCTGGCTTTGAAATCCATTTCTGACATTTACTAGTTGCAACATAGTTAGCAAGTCATTTCCCCTGTCTAAATTCCAATTTCTTAATTTGTAAAATAGAGATATAATTCCTATGATATTTATTTCAAAGGGTTCTTGTGACAAAATTCCTTTGCAAAACGTCAAAGCACTATATAAATGCAAGCCATTGTTGTAATTTGTCTTATAACACATATTTTATAATCTTGGTACAGTTAGACCCTAGAGTTATTCAGATTTCAGGAACAGCAATTCATCTATCAGTGTTTCTCCATAAAAGATATACAGGCATATATCTTGGGTTGAAAGAATGGAAAATTGTCACAGAAATCGGTGGATTATTTGTCAACTGGGCCCCCTGCAAAATCATAAAATTGGATGTCATTTTCTGCACCTACTTTCTACTATATGACAAGTCCTTAACCCTCAGATTGCCCTCTGGCTGTCCAGCACATAATTCCTCCAACCCTACCTCCCCTGGGTAGAGCTAGGCCTAGTCAAAATTTTTATTTGATGCTTTTCTACTTGGTTTTCTCACCATTTTTTCCTTTTGGCATCCTCTCAGTCATCTCCTTCATTTTCCCTGATATCTTAACCCCTTTTCTAATTTTTAAGTAAATGTTTAAATAAGGGGTTGTACATACTAAAAAGTAGGCAATGGAAGTACTTTTTTTTGGTGGGGGGAAGGGGAACCAGAATAGGGAGGCAATGCCTACATACTTATGTTTAAGGACATATACTAGCTGTAGGATGATGGATAAGTTACTTAACCTTGCCATTTGCCAGGAAATTCTCTAAGACTGTATTGTATGCAGAGGTGTTATTGATCCACCTTGTCAGAGGGAGTTTCTACACCAGGAATCACACACAGTGAAGAAATGGTAGGCACTTGCCATTCTCCTCTTCCTCTGTAAACCCATCTACATCAAGGCTCATTCTGCAGTCAGAAATAGTGAATAATCCACCAATTCCTGTGACAATTTTCCATTCTTCCAACCCTCGATGTAGTGAATGAGGAAAGGGTTAAATGTATATCAGATGTTGCTCCTTAAAAAATAAGTTCTTTGGGTCAGCAAGGTGGCTCTGTGGATAGAACACCATCCTTAGAGTGAGGAGGACCTGAGTTCAAAAGTCACTTTACCCTGATTACCTAAAAACAAAACAAAACAAAAAAACCCCAACAACAACATACGTTTCTTTAGGGCAGACGTTCTTTTTCCTTGTTTTTCCAGTGCTTTACGGAGTATTCCATTGTAAGTGCTTAATAAATCCTTGTTAAATGAGTGAATGAATCAATGACTTACAATGTCAGTGTAATAACTACACACCAAAACAATTTGGCTGCTTATAAAATAACAGTCCTAATGGCAACAATATGATCAGTTTGGGTAGTGCAAAGATTGCTGGAATAGAAATTTTAAAACATAAGTTTAAAGCCTGCCTCTGATACCTGCTGCTGGTGAGACCACATGCAAGCTACCCTTCATCTGGACAAATACAAATAAAAATATTTGCATTGACTACATGAACAAGGCTGTCGTGAAGAAAGCATGGCAGTTACTGTTAATAATCTATTACTACTATTAATAACAGGACAAGGTTCTAGTGTCCTTTGTGGTATACAAAGTAAAGTAAGGGAGTGGGCATTTATATAGCACTGATATATGACCAGGCGCTGTGCTAAAGCACTTTTCAAACATCTCATCTAATCCTCACAACCCTGCAAGTACTGTTACTATCTCTAACTTACAGGTGAAGAAACTGGGGCAGGCAGATGTTTAATTGACTTGCCCAGAGTCCTAGAGTTAGTAAATGTGTGAGGACAAATCTGAACTCAGGTCTTCCTAACTCCATGCCCAGTTCTCTATCCACGGTGCACCCAGTTGCTTTAGTAATTTCTTCCAATATCCCTGTGAGGGCAGCATTATTATTCCTATTTTTATAGATTAGGAAACCAAAGATCATAGAGGTAGAAGTGATTTGCCCAAGGTTGTACATTGGTAAGGGGTAGAGTCATAATTTAAACCACACTGTCTGAGGCTCATTCTAATATGCCACAAGTAGATGGTTATGACTAATAGCAGTTTGGTTTGTTAATCTTGAAACTGGCTCTGGTATAAGGTAATATACATCAACACTCAAATCTGTAGTTTACTCAGTATATATTAAAGGAATATATATATACATATATATATATATATATATATATATATATAATATGTATATATGTGTGTGTGCGCGCGCATGTGTGAGAATACACACACACACACTATATATATCAGAGACTTTGGAGGGTACTTATTTTCAAGACTGCCAAGTGATACAATGGATAAAGCACTGGGCCTGCAGTTAGGAAGCCTTCAGTTCAAATCCAGCCTTAGATGCTTCCTAGCTGTGTGACCCTGGTCTCCCTGGATCCTTGTAAAATAAGGGGAGTGGATTAGATAATCTGTTGTACCTTTCATCTCTACTAAATCTTATGATCCCATGAATTTTGTATCATAGTGCTATTATATGGGGCCTTGGAAATTTTCAGAAGCAGAAATCAGAGATTTCTAAAGAATAACTAGGATTTCATTTGAATGTTCACATGATTCTTATGACCTAAAAAAAATGCAGTGCTAAAGTTTCATCATTTAATTTCAACTTCCAGGGGAAGTAAGGAGACAACTGGTGTCCATATATTTCAGACAAAGCATTATGTACGTTAGCAGAACATAGTGGTTTCCTCCTTTATTGTGCAATATCTCATATATGTATGTAATTTCTGCTTCTAGTGGAAATTAGATTTTAGGGATATCAAAATTCTAAAATTAAGGAAACACATAGTGCTTTATTTTACTTACATCTTTCCTGAGTACATCTGTTACATCAACCAGATGTTTCAGTTTTCCATTACCAGAACTGTTTTGCAAAAATCCAAACTTGACTAGTTCTGTATGGGGTAAAGAAGGGACATATTATATGTGAATATGCATTTTGATTCCATAAAGCAATAAAAGAGAAATCTAATTACTAATTTTTAATAGCAGACCTATCACTAGACTTCAGTCCAACAAAGATGTTTGATTTCATTGTGGTGTTCCCTTAATCAGTCTAGATTATAAGCCCTCCCTTCTCTAGACTATAGTTTTAATGATTTGTTGTGACTGGATAGAGTCATGACACAAACATATAAGCCCAAGAAATATATTAAATTTTAAAAACATTTTAAGTTTCAGTTTTTATTAAGTTTTTAAAAAAATTATAGTCATTTAAAAAACATGCTCCAAATGACTAATAGTAAGAGAATATAGCATATATGTATAGTATATAATATATAATATAGTATTTATAGCATATAATAGTATATAATATATAATTAATATACCATACATGTGATATATAATTATATATAGTACATAATATATATAGCATATAATATACGAATAGTAAGAGAAATACAAGTTAAAATAATTCTGAGGTTTCACTTCATACCCCAAAATGACAAAAAACAGAAATGGTCAATGTTGGAGGGGCTGTGGGAAAATACATAGGACCATGCTCTTGGTGGAGTTATAAAATGGTCCAACCCTTCTGAATAGTTATTTGGAATTCTGGAAAAAAATAGGTCAAACTGTTCATACCCTTTGACCCAACAATTCTAGTACTGAGCATATACCCCGAGGAGGTCAAATGCAGTCCTCTGATCTCTTCTCCTACACCCTCAACTAAATGCTGGAAATCTATAGATACTTCCTTTAGCAGTTTGGATTAACCTGGAAGACCCAGAAGCATCTCAAAATCGACATGACAAGAAGAGAAGTCATTATTATTCTCCTAAACCCATTCTTCCTTTTAGCTTCCTTATTTCTATTAAGAACACAACCAAAGTTCACAATCCTGGCATCAGTCTTCATTTTTTACTGTCCCTAATGCCTCAGATCCAATTAGTTACTAAGTCTCAGTATTATATAGGGCCTTGGAAATTTGTGGAAGCAGAAATCAGAGGTATCTAAAGAATAACTTGGATTTCATTTGAATGTTCACATGATTCTTATGACCTAAAAAAAATGCAATGCTAAAGTTTCATCATTTAATTTCAACTTTCAGGGGGAAGTAAGGAGGCAATTGGTGTCCAGTTGTTTTAAAAATATCTCTGCATCATATCTGTCTACTCAGACTAAACCCACTCTGGCCCAGATTCTTGTGACCCCTTGTCTGGACTACCATAATAGGCCCCTAATTATTGTCCCTGTATCCAGTCTCTCCCCTCTTTGATCCATTCACCACAGAGCTGCCAGGGGTCCATGGACCACACTTTTAGAACTGTTGAATTCCATAGTCTCTGCCATCCTTTATAGCTCAAAATCCTATGATTCCTTTCTGAGGCTCAGTTTCCTCATCTGGAAAATGGACATAACACTTGTGCTGCCTTTTAGGCTTATTGTGAAGAAAAGGCATTGTCAGTGCTATGGCAATAAGTCATTATTACTATGATACTATTAACAGCTATTGTAAGCTCTGATCTATGTAATTTAGGACTGAAGCATATATAATTTGATACAATATATATTACTCTCCTTATGGGATGTAGTTGTGTTAAGGGCAAGAAATATGTCTTCTGTTCCTTTTTTAAGTAGCACATTGTTGAGTATCTATTAGGTAGACAACAAATTTTCTTTTATTGGTATCTCCCACAGACCCTTTGAGATAATCAGTGCTTGTGAAAAGCTTATTGAATGACCAAGGCTTTAAAATTTATTTTAAAAGTGATAATAACTTTGGATAAGATTGAAAATACATTTACCTTCCTCAATATCACCAAAAACGGAGAGAACTTTGATTGGTTTTCGTTTCCATGCAGGCACAGTTTTATACATTTCTAGAGGTCTCTGCTGTATTTAATATATAAACAAACATTTGTTATTGATCCTCTTTGAAAATGAAGAGTGAACAACAATATAAATAAACAAGTAAGCAGAGAAATCATTTTAGAAAGGTTTGCAGTCTATTGGATTACATGCCATGCAATTCTTCCCATGCAATTGGGGCAGCTAGGTGGTACAGTGGATAGAGTGCCAGGCATAGAGTCAGAAAGGCTCATTTTCCTGGGTTTAAATCCAGCCTCAGACACTTACTAGCTGTGTGACCCCGGGCAGGTCACTTAACCCTGTTTGCTTCAGTTTCTCATATGGAGAAGGAAAGGGCAAACCACTCCAGTATCTTTGCCAAGAAAACCCCAAATGAGATCATGAGTCAAACTTGATTGAAATGACTTAATAACATGAAATTCCTCTTCTTTCCAATATATCCATTTATTTCAATTCGCAGTAATTAGCCTAGACTATCTTTGTGATTTCAGGTTTTTTTAAAAAAAGTGATTTTGGATCAGAACGTAAGTGTTTCACTTTCATCACCTAAGATTTTACATAGAATCAAGAATAACACCAATTGGGTGGCTAGGTGGCACAGTGAATAGAGCACCAGCCCAGGAGTCAGGAGGACTCGAGTTCAAATCTGGCCTCAGATACTTAACATTTACCAGCTGTGTGACCTTGGCAAGTCACTTAAACCCAATTGCCCTACCCTCCCCCATCCAAAAAAAAAAGAATAACACCAACTGACTGCTACCTGAAGAGTGTAAGGACATATTTGGCTACATTGAAGGATAGTGGAAAGAATAGACTTGGAATCAGGGGACCCAGAAATTGAATACTGACTCCATCATGTACTAGTCACATGTCATTCAAATTCTCTAGGCCTCAGTTTCCTCAACAGTAAAACTATGATGAATATACATACATTATCTCCCTCACAAAGTTGTGAGGAAAACACTTTGTGGGGTAGTAGAAAAGGCAGTACATTCATAGGTTGACTGACCACTCTTTTTCTCTTCCTGATTCATCATTCATGTCATACCAAGTAACTAGGGGGGTACTCTATGTTCCAGGCTACCTTCTTTTTTCTCTCTATGTGCTGTCACTTGGTGATGTCATCAGAGTTAATGGGTTAATTTTTAACCACTGGGTTAGTTAACCACTGGGTTAAATTTTCATCTCTATGCAGCTGACTCTGACTAATCTCTCTCTTGAATTCCAGTTCAACACAATGAATTGCTTGCCTTTTGGATATTTCAAACTGGATGTCCCACAGACATCTCAAACTTACCAAGCTGGAATTAATTATAACCCTCTACCCCCCAAACTCACTCTTCTTCTGAATTTCCCTCTCACAATCAAAGGTATCACCATTGTTCTGGTCACCCAAGTTCCCAAACTTAGATGCATTCTTCACTCCCTTTTTCCACATGTCCAGTCACTTGCCAAATATATTCTTTTATTACCTCTCTACAACATCTGTGCTTAGCACAGTGCCTGAAAAATAGTTGTGTTTAATAAATGTTTATTGACTTACTTATTATTAACTGGCATCTCTGGCATATGCTCCCTTCTCTCCATTCACATAGCCACCATGCTAGTTCAAGCCCCCATTATCTTTTGCTTGGATTTTTGGTCTCTGTATCATGTCTCTTCCTACTCCAAGGAGTAGGAGGTTGCCACAATGACTTCCTGAAAGCACAGGTTTGTCCCTCTCACCCAGCTACTCACTTAACTCCCTATTATATTGACTAGTGGTCATAGAGATTCCATATTACCACTAGGATCAGATATAAATACTTCTGCTTGGCATTTAGAGCCCTTTATGATATGAATGCTTTCTAACTTTCCCATCTTCTTACTTTATCGCTCTATTACCTGGACATATTCCAGCCATACTGGCCAACATGGTCTTCCTCACATATTTTGCTCCATCTCTCATCTTTCTGCCTTTGTCCTGTTAGCCCCCAACCCATCCCATGCCTAAATGTCCTCCCTCCTCCCTTCTTTCTTTTGAAATCCCTGATTTCCTTCAAGAATGACTCCCTAAGGGAGCTAGGTGGTACACTGGAGAGAGCCCTGGTGCTGCAGTCAGGGGGACCTGAGTTCAAATCTGACCTCAGACACTGAGTAACAGTGTTGGGTTACTTGGGTAATTACTTGGGTAATTCTTTTCACCCTGATTGCCTCACAAAAAAGAAAAAAAGAATGACTTCATAGCTGTTAGTACCCTGCCTCAGAGAAAAACTGTCTTGTAGTTATTTTGCAAACCCCTATATGCAGTATGTTGGCTAGAACTGTTTTAACATTGTCTTTGCTTCTCCAATGCTAATCATTAATCATTAATATTAAATATTAATATGCATATCATTAATTAGCTTTTAAATTTAATTATATTATTAATTATTTTAATTATATTTAAATAATTAAATACTAATAATTACTCATTGATCATAATCACATAGTAATCATGTTCTTAATGAATGCCTGTTTATTGTCTCAATTTTTTTCCCCAGAGCAGTGCTAAATACTGGAAAGAATGTTGACCCAAGAGCTAGAAGACCTAGGATCCATTCAAATCCCACCTCCAGAGCTCTTATTATCTCTGTGATGGTTCCCCCACCAGACTTCAGTTTCTTCCTCTACAAAATGACAGGGCTGGATTATGTTACTGGTGAGTTCCCTCCTAGTTCAAGATCTATTATTTTAATACTACAATGATTTCTAACACCATTTTGGGGGGAGGGAAGGGAAAGGAAGGAGGAGAAACAAGCATTTATTAAATGCCTACTATGTGCTAAGTATTTTACAAATATTATCTCATTTGATCCTCACAACAACCCTGGGAAATGCTGTTGTTATCTTCATTTTACAGCTGAGGAAAACTGAAGCAGAGAGAGAAGAGACAAATGACTTGCCCAGGGTCACACAGCAAGTAAATATCTGAAGCCAAATTTGAACTCAGATCTTCGTGACTCCAGGCTTATCTCTTTATCCACTGTTTGACCTAACTTCTTCTCTACCACAGGAAAAGCTACAATTACTGCATTAAAAAATTGTTGAGGGGCAGAGTGGCAGAGTTTTAATTGCCAAAAGAAAAAATTATAATGTCTCCAGAAGGAAACTCTAGTTTGTAATTTCCAAATTTCTTTGTTGTTCAGTTCTGTTTGACACTTCATAACCCCATTTGGAGTTTTCTTGGAAATGATACTGAAGTGGTTTTCCATTTCCTTCTCCAGTTCATTGTAGGGTGAGGAAACTAAGGCACACAGGGTCAAGTGACTTGCCTAGGGTCACACAGCTAGTAAATGTCTGAGGCTAGATTTAAACTCAGGTCTTCCTGACTTTAGGCCAGGGACTCTATCCACTGTGCCACCCAGCTGCCTGTTATTGATGCTATCTAAGAAATAAATCCAACAAGTATAGGAAATCTGAAATGTTGTAACTCTGGGAAGCAGTTAGCTTGATATACTTAGTCCAGGTACCAGTTGTTCTGGTATTTCAGAATATTATCAGAAATACTAATGTTTCATCATATGTGGAGAGAATTCAGACCCCACTCTCCAAGACATGCAAGGAAGTTCTGCAGCTTTCAGACGCAACTGAGGGAGGATCTAAAAGCAGTCCACACAGCTCCTTGTCACGGTTGTTTGTGCGTTCCCATGCCAATCGAAACCAGATGTTCAGTCAGTAAGCGCCAACATAATTAGCTTCCTTAGCCAATTTCTAAATACATTATATTAAGCTCCAGGTTGGCTCTCAGTAACCGTACTACAGTCGAATTGTAAAGTAGGATGATGTTGACTCAAGCAACAATTTCATTGTAGCCCTGATAAACAGCTAGATAGAACACTGGACTAGAGTCAGAAAGATCTGAGTTCAAATCCTGCCTCAGACTTCAAAACTCTGTGACATTAAAACCCTCTATCTTCCTCAGTTTCCTTTTCTGTAAAATGAGGATTGTCAACTCCTCTCAGTTTTTCAGATCATGGCCCATCCAAGTCTTCTCATCCTGTGTAACAACATACCCATATCCTCCCTCAAATCTCCAATATGAAAAAAAAAAACATTCCAATATGGGTAAAGCCTTCCTCTAAATCTCTTATCATTATATGAATACCAGTACAAAACATGAGCTGTTCTTCTATTATCCTTACCTCTCATTACAAGACTGGTCAACCATTCTAATCACATATTTATATATTCATTTTTTAATGTCACTTGTGCACAATTCATTAGGGGTAATATGTTACAACATATTTACAACTCAACCTATGTTAGCAGGATAGCTTACTATCCTTTAGATAAACTGCACCTGAGATGTTTTCAGAAGCTGTATATTCCATGATACCTAGCCACAGAGTATCAGTGGAAGAATAGTGATGTTTAAATATTACAATTTTATTTTAGTGAGAAGGATGGGGGGAAGGGGCATCACATCACTGACAGTGCTCTAGAGTTTCCCAAATGCTAGGCCAATCTATTCTTATTCCATTTTGGGCCTAGCTCATTTTACATCTTCAGTATTTGTCCCAGATACATATTCTGATGGATCAGTCTCTCCGATTGAATAGTCTGAACTAGAGATATTCTTCATCAGTTGGTTTTTTTACTGAAGAATATTTTCTTTATGCTTTTTGTCTTTACAGCATAGTAGTTTCTTAGTTCATCACCATATTTAATCTTCCTTTGTGACAAAGAAATACAATTAAGCAAAAACATATAACAAAGAAACCTTTCCTGACAATGCATGCCCATATTCTTTTTTAATAGTTCTACCATGAGAGGAGATAATTTTTTATTCTCTTCTTAATTTTTAAATTTTTTGTGCTTTTTTGAGGGGCAATTGGGTTTAAGTGACTTGCCCAAGGTCACATGGCTAGTAATTGTTAAGTGTCTAAGGCTGAATTTGAACTCAGGTTCTCCTGACTCCAGGGCCAGTGCTCTATTCACTGCCCCCTCACCACCCCTTAAAGAAATTTTTTTTTTAATTATTCTCTTCTTTAGGATTTTCATTGGCTTTCCCTACTCAAGAGTGTAATGACTTTTTAAGAAGTGATTAATTTACTTCATTGCAATCACTGTGTATATTGTTATCTTGGTTCTGCATATTCTACTCATCTTTGTTCATATAAATCTTCTCATGTTTCTCTGAATTCCTTGAATTTGTCATTTCTTACAACAAAATAATATTTTATTATATTCACATGCCATTTAAAAGTCATTCCCCAATCAACAGGCAACCACTTTGTTTTCAGTTGTTCGTTACAACAAAACATGTGGTTATGAATTTGGGGTACATACTAGACCTTTACTTCCTTAGGTTATATACCCAGTAGTGAAATTGCTGGGTCAAAAAGCATAGACAGTTTAGTCACAGTTCTATTGCATAATCCTTCCACTTGAAATCTAGAATTGTTGGATTATATCACACCTTCACCAGCAGAGCATCTGTCTGTCTTCCCACACCCCCTCACTAATGACTTTCTGTTTTTGATCATCACCAATTTTCAGGAAGTGAAATTAAACCACATTAGTTGATATTTCCTCTGTGAACCGGTAGATCAAACTCCATTGAATGACTAATGGATTTCATTTAGGAATCTCTGTGATGTTCCATGTATAGATGGTCAAACAAATGTCATCTGCAAAGAACATCTGGAGAACTTCATGGTCTGTAGGGCATTCTTCCATTTGGGTTCTAACATATTGCCCCTAATGAATTCTGGATATCTTTGATGTTAATGATCACTGTGTCATTGAATAAAGTTAGTAATAGGGTTATAGATTTGGAGTTGGAAAGAACCTTCTATGTCATCAAGCCCAACCTTCTCATTTTAAAGGTTAAGTGCCTTGCCTGACATCACATAACTAGTAAATGCTTAGGCAGGATTTGAACCTAGGTCTTAATATAACTACAAGTCCAACACACTATTTGTGTTGCCTCATTGATGGAATTATCTTTTCTATTGTGTTTTTCAGTGACTTTTGCATGGTCTCAACATATGGAGAAATGTTAATGAAGGATATCATTTAAGCTTACATTTTGCTCTACTAGAGGGTTTTTTTTTTTAAGTTTTATTGATGACTTTTGTTTTAACAACAAAGTCATTTACGGATTTACTTCCATATTTTAAATTCCTTATTCCTAATCTCAGCATTAAATCTTCCTGCAGAGGCAGCTGGTGTTGCAGTGGATAGAATGCTGGACCTGGAGTCAGGGAGACCCGAGTTCAAACCCCATCTAAGATACTTAAAAGCTACATAACCCTGAGCATGTCACTTATCCTGTTTGCCCCAGCTTACTCATTTGTAAAATGGGACTAATAATAGTACCTCCCTCCAAGGTTACTGTAAACATAAAATGATATAATATTGATAAAGCACTTATATTGATAAAGCACTTGTACAGGATGCACTCCATCCTGGTTGTGCTCTTCTGGACACTAACCAGTTTATCAATGTCTTTTTTTTTTTTTTAAAGCAAACAGGGTTAGGTGACTTATCTAGGATCACACAGTTAGTAAGTGTCTGAGGTCAGATTTAAACTCAAGTCTCCCTGATTCCAAGGCTGGTGCTCTCTCTACTGTGTCACCTAGATGCCCTCAATGTATTCATTAAACTGTGGTGTCCAGAAGTGAACACAATACCCCAAATGGGCAGATTACAGTTAGACCACCTCCTCTCCAATCCTGTAAGATGTGGACCTCTCAATGTAACCCAAGACTGAATTAGCTTATTTTCTGGTCACATCAGTGTGCTGGCTCATAATGAGCTTGTGGTATACTAAAATCCCCAGATATTTTTAGAACAACTGCTGTCTACACAGGTCTTGTAATATAATAACAACAAATTTATTTTTTTGTGCCCAAGTGTAATTATCTCTATTGAATTTTATCATACTAAATTCAACCCAATGCTTGTCAATATCCTTTTGGATCCTGACTTCATCATCCACAATCTCAGTTATCTCTCCTAGCCCTGTATCATTTGCAGAAGTGATGCGAGTGCCATCTATGCCTTTATCCTAGTCATTGATAAAAATGTTAAACATCGAGGGACCAATAACAGATTCCTGAGGTACTCCATTAGAAACATCCTACCACACTGACACTGAACTACTTTGAGTCTGGTCATTCAACCAGCTCTAAATCTAAATCTATCTGGTTCTCTCCATCTTCTCCATAAAACCTGTATGAGTTCCCCCATCTTTGAAAAGAAATTGGTGAATGAGATTAAAATCTTTCTTGGGAAAACAGAATGGACAATGTAAGAAATGTATTCAAGCAAAGGACACTTCCCTTAGAAATCAATGAGCAAGAGCTAGCAATGGCAGGGTCTAGTTGCAGGAGGCTGGTTTTTAGCCAATGTCAGAGTTACAATGTACTCAATAAGGAGGGCCAGGATATTTTTTAGAGGAATGTTCCTGATCATCAAGAAAGAGAAGCCCTTTAGTGTTGGCTAGGATATACCTTGGAGGTTATACAGGAGTGATATAGAGAAAAAGAAGAGGAGGAAAAGGAAGAAGAAGAGCTTTAGAGAACTGAGCCTTAATTTCTTATTTGAAGAATAAGCAGGGATAGCTAGATGGCATAGTGAATAGAGCACAGGTCCTAGAATACCTGAATTTAAATCTGGCCTCAGACACTTCTAAGCTATGTGACCCTGAGCAAGTCATTTAATACCGCTTGCCTCAAAAAGGAAGAAAGAAAGAAAGGAAGGAAGGAAGGAAGGAAGGAAGGAAGGAAGAAAGAAAAGAAGAAAGAAAGAAAGGTAGGAAGGAAGAAAGAAAGAGAAGATGCAACGTGACAGGAATAAATATTTGCAGATACCAGACAGCAAGTTTTGTGGCTCTGAGAGTAAATGTGGTTGCTATGTGGAATCTCTTAATAATCTTCAACTGGAAGGGGAAAAGAGTCTCACTGTGCAATGCTGAAGAACTGTTTCATAGAGCAGTAATCAAAAGAGCAGAATCTATGGAGAGCATGGACTGTACTAGACCTATATAAGGAAAGAAAGTTATGGATGTATGTGATATGTGTACAGCCTATCACTTAATTAGATTTCATATAGCTGGTAAAGAAAACAGACAATAAAAGACAGAGAGAGTAGGTGGAAGCCCCTTGCAGGCAAGGGCTACTCTGGATTTTTCTTTGGCTTTTTCTTAGGTATGTAACATAGAAACCAAGAAGTGGACTTCTCAAATCATCTGAATGTCACCAAATGTCAGGTCAAGCTTGTTGAAGACACAAATGTACAGAACCATTCTTGGGAAAGCAAAAAGGGGCTTTGAAATGGGAATTGGAGGCTCGCTGCTTCATGGAGAGAACTATTAGCAAGTATCCTGAGAGGCTGAGCTTTGTAGTGCTATGGGCATGGACATGATAGGATCATGAATGCTGGGAACACTTAACAGGCAAATTCAGCACTGATTTGGCAGACACTGGAGGACATTAGCCTGGCATCCAGACATGAAAATGGAGTTCAGAATGAGGACTGTACCAGACCGCAAAGCACTTAATCCTTGACCTACCAAACTTTCATGGATCCTTTCCACCTGGACCCATAGGATTTTGTGGATCATTAATAGTAAAAGTTGAAGATATACATTGTTATACCAGACTGTTTATCCTAAGGGACAGTTACATTCTAATCATTTTATGAAGGGCACTTGCAACATACACAACTGTGGTAAATGGGTAAGCCTCTGTGTACTAAGTGAGAAGGAAATCATTCATTTTGGAGCTTTGTTATAGTTCCTTCTGGGAAGGTGGGAGTGGAAATGAGAAGATGAATATTGTGGCCTTGATAAACCTAGCCTCAGAAAATATCTCTGGAATTTCAGTGTTGATTGGAACCAACTGGAAGAGTTTTAACAGCAGTCAGTAATACTTAAACACCCTGACAACCCGTACTTCTTTTGAGGAAGCTTACAAAGAGATAAAGGACAGTCTTTCCTTAGGGCATCAAAGAGGCATTGGACCTTTCAGTTGAAAGGCTAAAATGTGAGAAGTTCAACTTTGGAGACTCATGGTTGAGGAGCAGAAGGATTATCTGTGGAAGAGACTCAGCACGTGAACTGGTATAATCTTACTCCATAAGTAGAATCTATCCAAAGAGAAGCATTTACAACTTGCTTCATTAACTCTTGCCTTTTTTGAGAATAATCTTAGAAAACTGCTCTCTCAGAGATGGAACAACTCAGGAATGCCATGAAAGAATCATCACAGAGTCTGGGTGCCTTGCTCAGAGTAGAGAAAAAGAGAGGGAAGCTCTGGGTAGGTGTGAACTTTTGGATTTTGAATAAAAGTAGTAAGGTGGATCAGTACACCACACCAGTAAGAGTAAAGGTATGTTAGATTGCTTGTTGGGTATCCAAGTGTTTTTTTAGTATCAGATTTGTACAGTGGATACTATCAGATTCCCATGGCAGAAGAATATAAGGAGAAGATGTCTTTGTCTGTCCAATGGAATTCTACCAATGCCAGAACATGCACCAAAGACTTTATGGTGCTTCTGACACTTTTCAATGTCAAAGGAACAGGCATCATTCCCTAATAATTTTACAATTACTGTGATTCCTTAATTACCTCTTTAAAGAATGCCACTTGTTGAAATTAAGTCCTTGGAAGCATTGGTGCATCTGGATGATCTAATCTTATTTGGGAAAGATTTGGAAGAGCATGAGAAAAGACCATTGAAGGTATTAGACAGGTTAGAAGCCAATGACCCAAAGCTGTCAGTTAACAAGTGCTGGATCTGAAGAGCAATTACTAAATACTTGACTTACATACTATCTCACCTGGGAGTGCATGCTGATCTTGAGAAGGGAGGAATACCAATTACTTGGCCACAGGTGAAGAATTCTCAAGAGCTGAAGACTTTTCTAGGATTCAGTGACTACTACTGGAAATTTGTGAAGAACTAGAGAGTTAGCCTTGAAGTTAAGAAGACTCTGGTTCAATATTTGGCTCTGACCCATAGTGACTGTGTGACCCTGGGTAAGTCATTTAACTTCTCCATTCTCTAGGCTACTCTTTAAATCTATAAGTTGCAGAGAAGGTGCAGACCTCCATTGGTAAAGGCAGTATCCTTTCCAGGGATATATCAGTGAAACTCTTCCCAGTCTGATTGGTTCCTACCATACTACTAATCTTGGAATTTCAGCCATCTAATCCAACACATTTCATACAAATAAAATTCTTAATAATATTTTCCTTGAACCATTTCTAAGAGGAGACCCACTACTTCCTGAGGTTGCTTATTTTATTTTGGTACAGCTCTAATTGTTTGGAAGTTTCAATGTGTTAGATTTAGTTTTAAGGCAAGAAAAAACTTCTTTACATTGTTCCTAATATTCATCTCTGAGAAAAATAGAGTAGAATTGAAGCAACTGAGTGGTGCATGATCTCAAGGCTCTTCACCATCCTGGTTGTCTTTCCCTGGATGCTTTCCAGTTTATCAATGTCTTTTTGACAATGCAGCAGCCAGCACTGAACATAAAGACCAGATGTGGTCTGATTGGAGCAAAGTACATCTGGATTATAATCTCCCTAGACCTTGACACTGAACTTCTTTTAATGTAGCCTAAGATTGCATTAACTTTTTTGTTTTGATTTGAACTCAGGTCTTCCTGACTGTAGGCCTGGTGCTTTATCCACTGTGTCACCAAGCTGCCCATCCCTGAAGTTACTTATCCCAATGAAAGCATAGCTCTGTGCATAAATAAGTAAACAAATGAATGAAGGAAGGAATAAATAGATAAAATAATACTCTTAATCCATACTGACTATGTAGTCCACTGAAACCCCTAGATGTTTTTCAGAAGAAATACTATCTAGTAACACCTCTCCTTCCTTGTTCTTATGAAACTGATTTTCAATGCAATGGAGGACATAACTAAATATAACCTGAAATGTCCTTTAATTTAAAGAGTTTGGATCAGCTATTCTGCATGATATTATATTTAATTAGAAGTCTCAAAGAATGAAAACAATGTAATGAATTAAGGTTAGACAAAACTTCCTAATAATTTTGTTTTAAGAATCGTTAATCACCCACAAAAAATTAACTTCTCATTTGTTAAAATCTCATTAAAATCTTTCTCTGAGTCAATATAAAATTAAATTTAGGAACACATTAAGTGCTTTCCTCCTAGGTCTTGGGAAAGTCTGTTTTCTGAGAGCCTACTTAGATTCTGCTCTACAAATGCAGCAGATCTCAATGGCGATGACGCCCTTTAAAAGTCCAATGGACTAGTCTTTGCTTCCACCTGCTGGAATTTAAGAACAACTGAGGATAAATTTCTGTTTCTCCAGGTACCTTTTTCCACTTGTTGGAAGTGCCTAGTCATCAAAATTGTAAAGGAAAAAAATGTAGGAATTAAAATTTCATTTTATATTTTATTAAAAATATTGTCATAAAATGGGATCTCACTTACAAGGAGTAGAAAAGAGGAAGGTAGGAAGGGAAAAGAGAGATAGAAAATGTGTTTAAAAGACTAAAAATAATAACATTAAATGAATCATCATAACATATATAGATAGCAGAAAGAAGTAAGTAAGTCATGTTTCAGGTCTATTAATCTTAACAAAAACACTTCTATTCATTTATTAATTTTTAAAGTTGTAATATTCCTTACAGACTCTCGATCATAGAAATCCTTTAGGTTCTCCCTCCATTTCCTCCTCTTCTTCAGTAGCCCATTTTCTGATATCAAGGGTAGACACAAGAAGCATTTCCAGTTATCCACTGCTTGAAATTTTGCTGAACTTCCAGGATTTACAAGGGCATCAACACACTCAAAACAGTAACATCTACAACCAACCAAACAAAAATCCATTAGAGTCCTTCCATTGACAACTCAGAAATACCTCCCATGACTGATCCATTTGCTTTTTCTCTGTATGACAAAAATCACATGCAGAATGGCATATGAAGAGCTCATTTAAAAAAAAATTTTGAACTACTTGATTTTTAATGAGAAGTCATTGGAGTTGGAGTGTCAGTAGTGGTATGTGAAGCTGTGGAAGGCAAAGAGGAGAGACCAAAATAATTAATATAAGTAACATTGGGACACAGAACCACAAGAGAATTGTTTTCTTAAAGGTATATATGCAATTTCTTGATTAGACTTCTTTTTTCTTTTTTTGGAGGGCAATTGAGGTTAAGTGACTTGTCCAAGATCACACAGCTAGTTTTTTGTGTGTTAAGTGTCTGAGGCCAGATTTGAATTAAGGTCCTCCTGACTCCAGGGCCAGTGCTCTATTCACTGTGCCACCTAGCCACCCCTTGATTAGACTTCTTAATTGCCTGTCTGCCAAAGAGTTCAGGGTCTGAGCACAGAATTTTTAACTAAGAAATGACAAAATTCAAATGAGAAAATAAGCACAATGAGAAAAAAGGACAGGGCAGGGAAACTCAAATAAGTGGCCCCTAAAGACATGAGAGATGGGTCTAGAGAATAAACTTGTATGCTCAGTGCTCATCATGCCATGACCAAGTCACTGATGTTTAGAGGTTCTGTTTATCTTTATTTAGTACCTACAAAAGGCAACATAGTATAGCAGACAGAGGGCTGGTCTTAGCATCAAGATTTGCCTTTAGACATACACTGACCGAGCCTAGGCAAGTCACAAGCTCTCAGTGACCCAAGCAATTATTGAATTTAGAAATCTTAGTGATCTGTATCAATAGAGGAAATTTTCACACTGGGAACTGCCTACATTGATGGAATTGTGAGTCTGGACAAAAACAAACAAAAATGACATCAGACCAAGGTGATGTAAGGAAGGCTCAAGAAAAGTTTCTTTTTTTCCACCACCAATCTTTGTCATTGACTCAAGTAGAGGAACTCTCTTCCCTTTTGGGGAATGGGAAAGAGATGTTCCTTTAATTAAAAATTAAATTATTCTTTGTTTTTCTTTTATAAATTTAATATTTTATTTCTCCCCAATTACATGTACAAACAATTTTAACATTCATTTAAAAAAAACTTTGTTTTAATTCTTCTTCTTTTTTTTGGAAGGACTTCTTAGCATAAATCAACTGTGAACTTTCAGTGAGACATTTTTGCTTGCTAGAAACACAGTAAGGAATTGTGCCCCATCTGAATTTTTATTGGGCAGCCCCAATTTATAATTCTTGTATCTGTTATTTTTAACATTGGGATAAGGGAAGATATCTTATATTTCAAACAAAATCAATAAATGTTGATTGGGTACTTACTATTTGTACAACAGTGAATTAGGTGCCATGCTTGGGGAGGGCTACAGGGGAATAATAATCCATTTCTGTCCCTATTGTAAACTATCTGGGGAGATAAGAAACTAAACTCTGGAACAGTTAAATAACAAAATTTGCAAACAACAGTTCAAGGCAAGAGTGGAAGACACATCATGAGCCAATATAATTAATTGCCACAGGAAGTATGCAGACTTTTGTTATTAGAGTTAAGAGAAGGAAGAGAGCTCTTATGGCTACAGTAGTTAAGGAAAGCTTTAAAGAGGAAGAGGAAGCTGAGCTGCACTTGAAGCAGCTGTTGGCTCTGGATTAATATGGTATGTCTCTCTCCCTTCCCACCCCCCTTAGTGCAATTTTAAGATTCCAATAATAGAACATTGCACTAAGACTTCTGGGACACCCTGTGTGTACTGGGTGTTCTGGTGAGAGAAAAGCCTTCAGAGTCTAATGAAGAAAAGCATGGCAAGTGTAAGGTAAATTCTAGGCATAATAAGCAAATTAGTTTGGCTAGAACAGAATAAGACTAAGTACAGGGTAATGTAGAGAGATATGGGGATGATGTAGGGGGTAATGTGAGGTAAGTTTTGAAAGGTAGGTAGGGGTTTGGCTGTGGAGAGTATGGAACAACAGAGCACAGTGAATAGAGCACTGGCCCTGGAGTCAGGAGGACCTGAGTTCAAATTCAGCCTCAGACACTTAACACTTACTAGCCATGTGACCTTGGGCAAGTCACTTAACCCCAATTGCCCTGCCCTCCCCCCACCAAAAAGCAAAAAAAAAAGCCTGAGTTTTATTCTGTAGGTAATGAGGAGCCTTTGAGGGCTTTTGAGTAGGGACAAGACATGATCAAAGAGGTATTTCAGGAAGATTAACCTGGTAGTGATGTCTGGGATAAGCAAGGAAGACAATGAAGGTGGGGAGATTTTCTGTTGTACCACTCATAGCATGTCTTATTCTACAAATTGCCAGGGAGTTCCTAAGTTGACTTCTCCTCATCACTCATAGGATCAAAGATTTAGAGAGAGAAGGAAGGGATCATAGAGGTCATATAATAAAAATGATTATCACCGAGTCTATCCCAATTCTGCCATCCCCATTTCACAGAGGAGGAAACAGACCATGTGACCTGTCCAAGGTAGCAAAAGAGAAAAGCTAATCCAAACCCTGCATCTGACTCCACACTCAAGACTCTTCGCACTATACTAGGAGGACATAAAATAGATTTTTTTTTGGGGGGGGAATAGAAGAATACTGTACACATATATTTATTCAAAAAGTGTCTAAATTAGATTAAAATTGAGATCTTCCAAGGAAAGGATCTGGGGGAGCAGGACAAGGAGAGAAGAAAGAATGATATCCCAGATTGAGCTTCTAAGCAAGATGGGCAATTTTCTCACACCAGAAAGTACCTCTTAGCATGGGTCCATTTCAAGTTATATAAGAATGAAACGGGGTCATGCTTTTGGAGTGTATTTCCATGTTACTTGTGCCTTCTTACCTGTTACAATCGGGGTTTTCACACATGAGCAGTATCTCCCCTGAGCAGCAGATTGTACAAAAAGACTGATACCCATCTTCATCATATAAGAAGAATGACTCCAAGAAATTGTCCTTGGGAAATAGTAGCAGATTAGTTATGAAAATTTCTTTGCTTCTTAAAAATTTAATCCATGTAGATTCTATTAAATGTGTACTTCCCCTTGTCAGAGTGATATATGCTTACCTTACATGGAATACACATTCCTCCATCAAATAAGGGATGTTGTGTATGAATCTGGAGACTGCCACAGCATATGCAGAGATCTAAAATAGACATTTGATGTGTTTAAAGTATAATGTTTACATACAATGATACTCCCCTTCTATCCTTATGGACTCTAGTATTTATTTCTGTACCATCAAAGCATATAGTTTTTTTTATTTTTTAAATTAAAAAAATTTTTTTTTGGGGGGGGAGGACAGGGCAACTGGCGTTAAGTGACTTGCCCAAGGTCACATGGCTAATAAGGGTTAAGTGTCAGAGGTCACATTTGAATAAAGGTTCTCCTGACTCCCAGGGCTGGGGTGCTCTATTCACTGCCACCTAGCCAACCCAGCACATAGTTTTTTAGAGGTTAAAAACCTGGTAGTATTGTTCCATAATGACTTTATATTTGGATACTCAGTACTTAAAAAAGAAAAATAGCCTTA
This sequence comes from Petaurus breviceps papuanus, assembly GCF_028583685.1. NCBI lineage: Eukaryota > Metazoa > Chordata > Mammalia > Diprotodontia > Petauridae > Petaurus > Petaurus breviceps. The sequence goes on from NW_027187374.1 coordinate 16,072,373, forward strand.
GTTTGTAACCACTTATTTTAATTACATACTCAATTGATCTTGCAATCCAAAGAGCAACAATGTTATATTAGTGAAAATAATACTTGATTAGAGGTCTAGAAACATAAGTATTAGTCCTTGCTCTTCTGCTGACTTTTTCCTCTTTCCCTCAGTTTCCTTCTCTATAAAATGAAGGGGTTGACCCTAAATTTCCTTCCTGCTCTAAAGACCCATAATTCTCTGCTTTTCTCTTGTACTTCTTGCAAAGTGCTCCAGCAAATTGTTCTTTCCCCTCTTTGTGCTGTTTTCATTAAAAATGTTATTTTTCCCCAGGTAATCAAAATATAATGTTAAAATATATGTGCTTGAAAATCCTTACAAGTTCTGCACAAACTGATTCAAAGGCAAATAAATGAGCAGAACCAGAACAATCTACAATGTAAAAGCAAGATTGTAAAGATAAGCAATTGTGACTTAGCATTTTTTTTTTTTTTGCTTTTTGGAAGGGGGGAAGCAGGACAATTGGGGTTAAGTAACTTTCCCAAGGTCACACAGCTAGTAAGTGTTAGGTGTCTGAGGCCCAATTTGAACCCACATCCTTCTGACTCCAGGGCTGTTTTCTATTCACTGCCCCACCTAACTGCCCCAAGACTTAGTAATTTTGATCAATATGAGTCCTGTGATTCCAAAAGACCTATGATGTAAAGTGCTGTCTACTTTCAGATAGAGAACTGATGGTCTCAGGGTGCAGATTGAAGCAATTTTTTTAAACTTTATTTTCATTGTTTTTTTTAAACATGGCTAATGAGGAAATATATTTTACATGACTTCATATGCATAATAGGTATTGTATTTCTTGCCTTCTCAATGGATGTGGAGGGAGAGAGAAAACTTAGAACTGAAAATAAAAATAAAATTAAAGTAAAATATATAATGTAATATTGTTACAGTTGTTGTTGATCAGTTGTTTCCACTTTGTCTGACTCTTTGTGATTCCATTTGGGGTTTTCTTGGAGAAGATACTGGAGTGGTTTGCCATTTCTCCAGCTAATTTTATTGATGAGGAACCGAGGCAAACAGGGTTAAGTGCCTTGCCCAAGGTCATACATCTAGTAAATGAATGAGGCTAGATTTGGACTGAGGAAGAGGAGTCTTCCTGACTCCAAGCACTCTATCTACTATTCCATTTGGCTGCTCCTATTTTCTATCTCTATCTCTAGACCTATCTAGAGATAGAGGTATATCTGTATCTATGAATACACACATATAAATTGATATTCTATTATATATATTTACTTAACTTCACAGTGTCTAATATGGTACCAAAGAATCATGGAGCTGGAAGATATCTAAAAAAAAAAAAACTCAAACAATCTAACCCCTTCATAAAATGAGGAAATCAAGGTTTAAAGAGGTTAAATGACTTGCTCACACAGGGAGTGACAGAATTAGGATTTGAACCCAGGTCTTTTTATTCCTAATGCAGCTCTCTTTGCACAGTGCTGCAGTGCTTTTGTCATGTTACACACAAAGTGGATGGTGAGTTGTCATAACTGAGGCTTAGGATATTCCTTTGATTGTAGTGAAGATTTGGGAAAACTTACCATCTATATTTCTCTGGTTAACCATGACTTCATATGCAATAAGATCTGAAAGAAAACACAGGTAATGGAATTCTGTCCCTCCCCAAGTTGTTTCTTTAAAATTTACAAAAAAATCTACATGGAAAGTTGCTTATATCTCTGAATATATATATATATATATTATACACATACATATGTATGTATAGATATATATGTACACACATATATACGTACATATATTTTACAAAGAGAGATAGTATCATATTCAGCCATTTCTTCTTTTACAGTTTTCATGTATTACTCAATTCTGACACTTATTTTAAGCATTTGTACATTTTGCTCTTGTTTTTTTCTTTTTAACATAGCTATACAACGGTTTTAAATGCCTGATGATGTTTCACATAATCCAGTTGCTGGGACTAACGGTTTTCAAAGAATTTCTTTATAAGAAACATTTCAAAGTCAAACCTTTGCTGGGCCTTGGTGATGAGTAAAGTGACTGTTCACTAGAGTCCAGAGATATCACCTCAGTGCTTCTTTCTTCTTCAAGTACCGCCACTGTGACAAGAAATGGAAATGAACCCAGAAAATACAAATTCACAGTAAAAATCAAATAGCTGGTAACTTCTTTTCCTACAAATCCTGCTTTTTTTTCTAAGTCTAGTGAGTCAAAAGTATGGGTTTTGGTTCTCTTTCCATCATTATTGTCTTGGACGAATGATTTAACCTCTTTTGTTAATCTCATTGCTCTTTCTGTGACATGGTGCTCTAGCTATCTTTCCTATATCACAGGGATGGATAGTGGGAGCAAAAGGAGACAGTGATTCCGAAAGCAGTTTGAACTTCTTGGCAGGGAGAAAAAAAGCTTAGTGCAAGCAACATTACAGGGATTATTATAGCCATATCTTATGACAGTTTTCCTCCATGTCTTTCCATAACGTCAGAAACAGGAATCCACACACCCTTCTTATAAGGACCGTGGATGATGCAAGGCATTTCCTGACATCTAGAAAAGGCCCCTAAATTCTGAGTCTCATTTTCTTCATTAGGATCGTTCTGAAGACAGTGCTTAGTAAATATCAAGGCAATATATAAATGAGCACTATTAGCACGAATAGTAATTAGGATTCCATGCAGTCCTTCTGCCGGCTCCTTTCCCTAAAGTGCACCGCCATAGCCTTAATGAAATCAGTCAAGTTTCCTTTGGAATTCTGATAAGGAAGGCTGCAGAAACGAGAGGCCTCACCCCTTCAATTTCCTTACCTGTTTCGTTGGGATGCTGTTGTTCTTCCTCCTCCAGGTGCTCTGCTGGGTTCGACTCCTCTAGGAACACATCGCTCAAAATTTCTAGGAGAGAGTGGGCCATGCTTTTAAGGATGTTTTTTCAACTGTCTGCAACCCTAAAACATTGCAAGTGGATATTCTCTTATAACAACGAGACAAAAGAATGGTACAAGGAGCGACGACGAGAGGGGTTTAATGGGGTGGAGTTTAAAAAAAAAAGTGCCGGACTTATGTGGAAAGGAGTGTGGGCGGCTGTTGAGAAGTGTACTTTGAGTCTGGAAGGAATTAGAACCCAGAACTTATAGTTCGAGGCTTACTTGATTAGTTTATGCAGTGATTATTGCAAAGGAGGGGTGGTAGTGAGATAACAGAATGGAAGCAGGAGCAGATATGGTTGCGTGAATTTCTGTGTCTCTGTCTCTTTCGTTTCCATTGCCCTTTTTCTTTCCCTCTCCCTCACCCCATTCTTTTCTCCTCACCTCTTTATTTCTCTCTACTTACTTTCCTCACTCTATTCTTCCCTTCCTCTTTGTTTCTTTCTTTCCCTTGCTTTTTTTTTTTTTTTTAAAGCAATTGGGGTTAAGTAACTTGCTCAAGGTTACACGGCCAGTTATTATTTCTGGGTGTGGTGCTGAGTATCTGAGCCCGGATTTGATCCGGGTCATCCTGACACTGGAGCCCGGGTTAAGTAACTTGCTCAAGGTTACACGGCCAGGTGTTTCTGGGTGGGTGCTAAGTGTCTGAGCCCGGGATTCGATCTACAGGTCTTCTCAACACTGGAGCCGGTGCTCTTACTCACTGTGCTACCTGGCCTCCCCTTTCCCTTGCTTTTTCATCCTCTTTTCCTCCCATTTTCTGTCTCCCCTTCCCCTCCCCTCCACTACAAGAGTAGAGAAATATGGACTCAAAAATATAATTAGGTTCTGTTGTAATCTTGTTTTTGAGACTTTTTCTTGATCCATGGGCGTTATATGTACCTTAGCCACGTTTCTTTTCTTTCCTGTCCCCTCTGCCCTTTATCTAGAATATTCCATGTCTGAAACCTTCCCAGATAGAAGTTTCCAGTTTCCTTGCTAATTGATATGGGGAGAATAGTAGGAACCTTAAACATTTTGTAACATCTTAATGGACTAAATGTGGAAATACCCCCAACCAGTTGCCTGCCTGGCCTAATATAGGAAGCATTACAACTTTGTGTAAAAGGACTTCTTTCACAATTATAAAAGTACTTGGTCACTTCCCCTCATATCATGATTGTAAACAGGGAATGTCTTATTCTGATAACAAATTCCTTTCAACTGCTGGGCAGGTATTCACCCTTCGGTTGATTTCACTTTTCCCTATCCTTCCCTTTCCTATGAAAGATGCTGCATAACTATGCTAACTTGCTGCAGAATGTTGCTAATTAGTTGTGTGGGACTAAAAAGTTGTAGAAGTCTGTACCCTAAAAAGTTGAAGTTTTTATCAGCACTTTTCTTAGCATGTTAATATATTTCTTTGCTTTCAGTTTAGCCTCATATCTTTGACCCACAGTCATTGGATATGGCTCTGAGAAAATAATCAGAGCCCCTTACTCTGTGTAGGATCCCATCCCTCCCTATAAAATATCTGGAGTTTCAGGGAATGTAGGTAAAGATCTTGGTTTAAATGATGTACTGGGAGTCCCTCTCATAAGACTTCTTCCATGACTGGATGGTAATTATGTCTGAATCTTCTTAGTGATATCACTAGATATTTTTCCTTTCTCTGACACTCTCCATTCAGTTATAGAGTTGTCTATCCTGGCGCTACCTTCTAGTGGGAAGGGAAGGCATCAAGCTATCCTAGTTTTTGAAATATCAGTTGCTGCCACAATTTATTTTTTGAATGGGGAATGGAGCTGCCCCTGGAAACCTTCCTTTTTTGTCCCCTTCCCTACTTCATACTCTGTTTGGTGTCTCCACTTAATCCACTCTGGCTTGATTTAAAAAGGGCAAATGTAAGAGCCTATAATTCCATCGCTTCCATTTTCTTTTTTATACAGATGATTCTCAATACTACATATTCTGTTCAAGGCCTGGCGCAGACCAGTCCAGTGACTAGAGAAGTTCAAGACTAGAGAAGAAAAGATTTAGTGGGACATGATAATTGTCTTCAATTATTCAAAAGCCTGTCCTACAGAAGGAATACAAGACAGATTCATAAAACTTTTTTTTATGGCATAAAGGACAAGTAATGCCACTTGCTGGGAACTGACAAGTCTCTGAGTTCTCTGAAATCTCAGCAAGAAAACTCAAGGGGACCTAGCATCCTAGACATAAATGAGAGAAGTGTTACTGAGTAAAAGGATCCTCTTGATGTGTGTCTCACCTAAAAGATCTGGGAACTTTACGTAAAAGTGTTTTTCTTGCTTGCTTGCTTTCCCCACCCTGGCATAAAAGGATAGTGAGTAGTCAGTACACACACCTCAATGTGGGCCAAACTACTTCTCTCTTGGGGTGTCACTTTCTAGCCACTGTCAGCTACAGCCATCTAGGGAGTGTTTTTTTTCAAAGCCATGAGTAATGATAGATAGCTGACTCACCTTGCCAGTAAGTATTTAATAGTATGCTTGGTTTTAAATGTACATACATGCATAATGTTATAATATGGATATATATATCATATATATCTATATTTATATGGAGAGAGAGGGAGAGAGAGAGACAGAGAGAGACAAAGAGAGACAGAGACAAAGAGAGACAGACAGACAGAGAGAGAGAGAGCAGTGAATGTATTCTCTCTGATTTGGGCATTTTAAAATATAAATTTCCTGCCTTTGACCCCTTAACCACAAATCTTGCTCTGGTACATATAGCAACTTTCAATCTCTTTCCCTTTTGGGTTGTTCTCAATCACCCCCATCCTCATCATAGCATTATATAAACATTTTAAACATTTAATTATGATCTAAATAGTATAGATTTCATATCTATAATATAAAGATATTATAATCATGGTATAGATATGAAAGCAAACTTAAAAGAAACGAGACAGCAAGGTTACTTTTTCTCCTTTGTTTCAAGACAAATTAGTTAATTGTTGTTGTATGGTTGACTTGTGTGTTTCTTTGCCAAATACAGTTGGAGAGGCCATGGGTGGCCTAGAGGGATAGATACAGATATAAAGAAACAATGAAACAGAAAGTAATATAAGCTATTAAAAGGCAAAGATTGGTAAAAGCTAATTTTTCTCTCTCTAAGGAGAGAATGAGGTTAAGAGTAAAGCAAAGGAGAAGAAAGTACAGCTAAAGAAGAAATAACTCACCCCCTCTTCACCATTTCAGTACCATTCCTCTCCACCTACACTGCCCCCTCCTCCCCATACACCTATACTACCTGCTACATTGACAATGTTGGAAAAAGTATTCCCATTTATGTAGAACTAGAACTATCTGACCTTTGAGGTCCTTTCCCAATTTAAGATTCTGTAATTCTTGTATTCTGAGTTCAAGGGGAAGATAATGATGATAATAAATACTAATCCATATAGCACTTTAAGGTATACAAAACATTTTACATTTATTATCTCAGCTGATTCTCACAACAACTCTATGAACTAGATGCTATTATTATCCCAATTTTTACAGTTGAGGAAACTGAGGCTTGAGAGACGTTAAGTGATTCGCCCAAGGTAACATTAGCTAGTAAGCGTCTGAAGCAGGATTTGAACTCAGATCCTCCTGATTTGCAGGCCAATCACTCTACATCACCACTTAGCTGTTTGGATAACTACTTCTTGGTGATGCTGAAATAGGGATACTTGTTTAGGTATTGTTGAGTTTGATAAACTTTAATTTCTCTTCCATCTCAGGGATTCTCTATTTCTAGTAGTCTGAGCTGAGAAGTCAATATGAAGGACTGGATAGCATCACTAGACAGTCTCTGAGACCCTTTTTGTCAGAATTCTGTATTATGTCTTCATAGTTTAGCATAACTTCTCAGAATATCAGAAATTCTCATATTTAAATATTAGTATGAAATATATTCTAAAGCTAAATACAAATGCTTTTTTATATTATCTTTCAATTTGAACTTCTCATGTGTCTTTTCTACTCTTTTTCTTGGTACAGATCACTTAGAGCAGGAATTCTTAACTTTGTGTGTCAGGGATCCCTTTGCCAGGCTGGTGGAGCCAGCCTGTACCCCTTCTCAGAATAATGTTTATTGACTACATTCACAATAAAAGGAAATGCTAAATTTCAGAGATTAGTGAAAAGAAATATGTAATCCCTCCCCCCCTTCCAAGTTCATGTATTCCCTGAACCTTATCTAGAGTCCCTTGGTGGTCATGGAACACAGGTCCAGAACCACTGATTTAGAATATATTGGGAGATGACAAGTAAGATTTTTTACATTGAGAATGCTCAATCCCTTAGGTGATGCTGGTTACTTTCCCTATACATTTCTCTTTTCATTTTATTCCTTTTTCTCCCCTCCCCCCCTAGAAAACCATATGGAATAATAACCTTGCATTTAAAGTGGGATTCATGAAGAAAGGATTGAATGAAGTTGATATGGCAACATTATTTCAAGGTCTTAGAAATGAGAATTGTTTCCCAAAATGTTTCTCTGTAGCTGAGGGAAACGTATCTGTTTCCTAGTAGTTAAGAGTTTTGTTAGGTCATGTATGTCATTTGTTTCTCTTCTTGCTAATGTTGAGCACAACTCCACCCTTCCCTTCCTCTAATTGATCTGTGAGCAGGAATTTCAGCACAACTCCACCCTTCCCTCCCCAATTGATCTGTGAGCAGGAATTTCAGCCTCGGATAAAATTCCTTCTCCATTCTTCCCCGTCCCCTGCCCCTACCACCCACCTACCAGATATTACCCATCTTCGCCCATTCTAGGTTCCCTGTCCCTCAGCCTAGGGAAAAACTTAGAGGGCACAGGAAATTTCAAATATACACTGACCAATAACTGATTGTAGTTTCAGCTTACATAACCTGACTATTGAAATCTCTTTAAAAACTGGCACATTGTCCATGCCAACTCACTGTCTGATCTGGGTAACCCCAGCAGTCCTGCAGTAATAAAGTCCACTTCCAAATTTACTCTCGTGGATCTTCTATCTCTCTCCTTTATGCTCTACACTATAAATACAGTTTAACTTTTAGCATTAAATGGAAAAAGCCAAAGAAGAGAAACTTTTGGCTAACACCTTTGTTAAGACTATGAAAATACCTCTCCTTACCATTTGTTGAATAAAAGGGAAAGTTGGCTTTACAAATAGTTGGAGTAGCACAGTAATGTCAGTTTTCTTATACCTTATTCCTTTCATGTATTCTGTGATCCAGTGACAGTGACCTTCTTGCTTTTCCTCAAACATGACACCACATCTGAGTGCTTTCACTGACAGTCCCCATGCCTGGAATGTTCTTTGTCCTCATCTCCACCTCATGGCTTCCTTGGTTTCCCTAGAAGCCTAATAGTAGTAGTAATAGTAATGGAAAAATACCCCTGTATTGGCTTGGTTTTCAGGTTGAGTGTTGAAACCCAGAGCTTGTGAATCCCACTTGTGGGATGGACTTGTTGACCTGAAAAGAGAGGGCTGAACTTGGAGGAGCTGGTGCTGTGGATTTAGAGAGAGGCCCAAGCAGAGAGAAGACCAAAGCAGAGAGAGGCAGAAGAATTTTTGGGAGCAGCATCATGGAGACAGAGAGAGAGAGGATTGCTGAGGGCCAGTTAGAGCTGCCCAGGACTTTTGAGAGCTGCCAAGAACTGAGGAGGCATGGCTATGATGCCTGTATTTATCTGTTTGTTTTGATGTCGTTTTGCCAGATTTGTCTGCTGGTAAAGGACAGTGCTGTTGTTGCAGAGGTCCTGGAACCTTATTGTTGGTTCAGATGCCCCAAAGAAGGATTTTCTTGTTGTATATTTACAGAAATCCTAGAAGAGGGTCTTGCTGATGTTTTCTGGGGTCCTGAGACTGTTCTGCAGGCAGAGAATGAATTGATGAGGACACTGGCAATGTATCTTGTGGCTTTGTTAAGCTTTGTCTCCCCAGGAACAGAGATTGCTGAGAACTTGCCTCGGGTCAAGATGAAGAAAAGACCTTTCTTTGGGTATTAAATGCTGTGATGATATCTTAACCTTGTTGTAGCTCAGGGGTTTGTGCTCTCCACTGCCCCTTTTGAGAAGATGCTTGGAGTTAACTGATGATAATTGTAATTCAGTTGTGATCCAGGGATGGGAAACTTGACTTTTTGTGCTCTGTGACTGACCAAATGAATATACTTTGTTTATGATTGGAAACTAATCTCCATTTGAGAAGAGAGACTTTGTGATTGACTAAATGAAGGTGCTGCCCAGGGGTTGAGTAGTACTTGGAAATTATTGAATTATACTTGGTGAATGCTGTATTTTGATTTTCTCTTTTCTGTGAATGTTTTGCCTAAATTTGTCACTGAATAAAATGAAGGGTTACTATGCTGGTATTCTGAACCTTGGAAGTTGCCTTTGCTTGGCATTACATCTTCAAATCTCAGTTAAAGTACTACCTTCTTCAGGAAGCCTTTCCCAGTCCTCCTTAATCTTAAAGGTCCCTTCCTCAGAGATTTCCCCCAGTTTAGTACAGTTTATGCCAAGAAGCTTGCCCAGTACAACACCTCAAAGCATTGAAGTGATGAAAGCTCCTCTAAGAAATCTTTAGGACCTTGCCATCATGGGTATATGATAGGAGTGATGCAGTTTTGAGGGGTTCAGGGACCTCTCAAGGACCAGAGAACAGGATAGGGTCATCTGGAATAAATTCACAGACTCAATCTTTAAGTTTAGTTGGCAGAAGTTTATTTTTATGCTATTCAGCAGGCAAAAGTTCTTAAGGAACCTGTGACTTCAGAGGGCTACAGTTAAAGTTTATTGGGAAAATATAGTAAAACATGTGTCAGATGCTAATTAGGTGATTCAAGGAGGGATTAGGAAGTGGTTAAGAAGTGGTCAGTTCTTAAAGGAACATTTATTTAATATCTACTATTTAGTATCTAATCCTAAATGCTCATAATCATTCTACCCAGAGTTCATCAGGAAAAACCCTTAGGCAGGGTGGGCTTGGGGAGGTGTGGTTTTTAGATCGATTACACCACTAAGTTAACTAGCTGCCAGGGCTGATTAGAGGATTGCCCAGTCTGCCACTAATCAATGTCTTGTTTGACAAGATGGATATACAGAGTGTCCATATGTCTAAAGTCTAGGATACTCATAATGAGGAGTCCAGGATGCATGAGTGGGTACAGAATATCTTTATGAGCCAGGACAAAGCCAGTTCAAGCTAATAATTCCTATAGGTCATGAGTATTTCATTTCATCCTGTAATATGGTATTAGATTAGGCACTGGTCCTGGGCCTCTCAGCAAGGATGCCCAGGTACTGAATTGGCTGTTTTCTACTGTGGCTCCTAGTGCTCCAAGGAGGGCAAAGTCAGATCCATCTGTTCAGTGTTCAGTGTCTTATGAGAATTAACTTTTTCCCCGAATTTTGTTCTGACCATGTCATTCCCTTCCCCCATTGGCTCCAGAATCAAAAACAAACACTTTTGTTTGGCATTCAAAGCCCTTCATAATCTAGCCCCTCCTACCTCTTCACAGTCTTTTTATACCTTAATCCTTGCTGGGTACTCATCAGTCCAGTGACACTGGCCTCCTGGCTATTCCATGAACCAGACACTGCATTTCTCAGCTCTTGGCATTTTCTCTGACTGTTGCCCATGGCTGGAATGCTCTCCATCATCTCAGTTTACTGACTTCCCTGGCTTCTTTCAAGTCTCAGCTGAAAACCCTTTTTTCAGCAAAAAGCTTTTCCTAACACCTCTTGACTCTGGTGCCTTCTTTTTAATTTCCCCCCTCCCCTCCTGCCCCATTTATCCTGTTTCCAGTTTGACCATCTATACTTGTTTCCTTGTTGTTTCCCCTCCACCACTACCATTAGATTGTGAGCTCCTTAAGGGTAGGGACTATCTTTTGCCTCCTCTTGTATCCCCAGTGTCTGGGGCATATTAGGTGCCTGATAAGGATTTATCTACTGACTCTATGAAACTTTGCTCTAGCTGAGGTCCTTCTCAGATATTTCCTGAAGTGTTTATGGAAAATCAAGTCTTCATTTGCAACTGTTTGTCTGTATTCACTAGAAGTCTGATTCTATGTGAGTATTGGAGATGCTGGAACTCTCTAACACTGCGTGACTCACTGGAGGAAGAATTGTTTTAATTCTTTATGGGTTATGTGTGTTCTTTTAGTTTTTGCTACACTTTTTTGGGGGGTGATAAAAATGTTGAAGTCAGATTTTGGGAGAGTGGTTTAGATGTGAAAGAATTCACTTAGGGGCGGCCAGGTAGCACAGTGAGTAAGAGCACTGGCTTCAGTGTCGGGATGACCTGGGGATTGAATCCTGGGTTCATACACTTAGCACCCACCCAGAAACCATTGGCTGTGTAACCTTAAGCAAGTTAGTTAACCCCGATTGCTTTAAAAAAAAAAGAATTCACTTAGACTTTCTGTGTAACCATTGGGAACTTTACTACATGAAACAGCACGGATCTACATAAAGACTATTTAATGCTTGATATATGCAATGTTATCTTGAGGGCTTGTATGGAAATTGGAATCTGTTTTACTTGTACATGTGGAGACTTACCCATTAACTCTGTGGAATTATATTTTGAGATTTTTCTAGTGGCAACTCTGGGTGAAGCAATATGAATCAAACAGATGATTTGGGGTACATTTCTCAAGACTGAAATTTATTGTTGTTAGTAATTGGGGCCCTGGGACATGGATTATATAAATATAAAATAATTTTAAGGATCAGAGAAGAACTAAACTTTTAGAAGATTGAAAATGTTTTCAAGTAGGAGGTAGCACCTGAGCTACCTTGATTATATTAGCACCTTGATGCTAATAATAATAATGTAATAAATAATGTATATAATTAAAATAATACAATACTGAAATAAAATAAAAATAATAAGATGTTTCTCTTCTATTGTTTATCATAAGTACTCATGTATAACTACTTTAAAAATGATATATAATAGTATTCAACTAATTCATTGCCCCTAAAAATATGTCATGTTCTGCCTGACTCCACACAGGAAAATCTTGTTGAAGATACTTAGATAAAACAGCCAACCTATTCTTAGGCTTAATTCTACAGTTTTATCTTGTGAGCAACTTCTTGTACAAGTGAACCTTTCTAACAAGCTTACTCATTTAAAAAATTGATCTAGTATAGAAAATGTGATAAAACTCTTTGGAAACAAATACAAGAGAAAGAAACTAATCTGCTGAGATCAGGTCCTTTGTTACAAATGAATAGGAAATGAAATATTAAAGGGCCATAACAAAAAGAAGACAAAGAATGAACAATGAAAAAAAGATGAAGAAATATAAAAAATTATATGAAGTGATGCAGAGTGAAATAATCAGGAAAACAATGACTACAAGAACATAAATGAAAACAACAACAAAACTGGATCCTTGTTTCTGAGAAATACTGAATTCTAATTCATATCAGAATTTATAATTAATATTAATTAATTAAATTTAAAATTAATTAAATTAAATTTAATTTAATTTAATTAAAATTAAATTAAAATTAATTAATAAAAAATCATAATGATCAATCTTATTACCAAAGAGGAGATGAAATAAAAAAGCACTTATAACTCTCTTCTACACAAGCCTGGGGCATTTTCCCAGAGGGAGAGTCCTGTGTACTATCTATGTCTTGTTTGACAAGATAGATGTAGAGATCTTTGACAAGATAGATGTCTACATATAGACAGGGAAATGTGACTGCTGAATGTTTGAGTGAATAGTGGGCCACAATACTGACTACCTGCTGGAGTGGAGAAGGGATTTCTTCAGATTGTTTGAGCACTTTGAAAGAAGCAGCTGAGAAAAGCAAGAAGATTAGAGTCACACACAGGTGGGGAAATGGGATCCCAACTTTCAGTGTGTAACCCTAGAGACTGATAACAGTAGACCATCATCCAGGTGAGATTTTAATTTTGTTGAGCTAAAATCTCCCAGCCAAAGAACTCATTTACTCTGTTGTATTCTATTGTCTATCCTAATCCATATGATGGGGTCCTAGAAACCATCCCTTCCCCCAACTCTCTTTGAACTTTCCCATATATGTCAAGTTTCTGGCATTTGCCTGAGGCTTCTGCACATTCTAGTAATCCTCTCAACTGGCCTTTCATCATGGCCTACATCCAGTCTCTCAATTCTCTGTTACCTCTGGATAGCCCTGGCTATTTGCTGCCCTTGATCCTATCCAAATCTCATTCTCCCTTGGCCATGTGGTCCAGGTCCCTGGTGTTCCTTGCCTTTCTCTGTTATCTCCCAGTCACCCCAGGCTACTTGGCCACTCCTAGATCCTTCCCATGGTCTTTCTATATATAAGATTCATCTTGCCTCCATTCAAGCACTCAGATTCTTTAAGAGTCTAGCCAATGCTCAAATTCCTAAAGAACCACCTTAAGAGTCTGGCTAATGTGGCAGATTTTTAGAATCTCACCCAAGCCTTCTCTTTGGCTGAAAGAGAACTTGGGTTGAATTCATTTGGGCAGGACCCACAATGTTGCTATTTTGGGATCCCAGTATCCCTAATCCTCGACATGTATAGCTCCAATTTCTGTTTACTATTTACTTTTATAAAGAGGATTACTATCTCTTCAAGGTGGTCTTTTATGTCATTGGCTTCCTCCAAGTCCCAACTAAAATCCCACCTCCCACAGGAAGCCTTTCCCAACTCCCCTTAGTTCTGGTGCCTTTCCTCTTCTGCTTCCTATCTGTGCTATAGCTTGTTTGTACATCTTTGTTTGCTCACTGTCTCACCTAATAGATTATGAGTTTCTTGAGGGCAGAGACTATTTTTGTATCTCTAGCACTTTGTACAGTACCTGGAACACAGTAGGAATTTTAAAAATGCTTATTGACAATCTGACTGGTAGGAAAGAACTAAGCTGGTAAGACTAAGTGTCACCCTCCACTTGAGAATAATCAAGTGAAGTTATATTTATCCTGAGCCTCAAAGTATCAAAACCTATATTGCCAATATTTGAAGTGTGGTAGATATATTATAGCCCAATGCTCATCTTTGATATAGTCAAGAAAAGGAGCATGCATTCAACCATAGAGTCCTCCTGATCCCTACAAAGTCTGAAATGTCAGCCTGCCCTTGTAAATGGAGGAGACCAGGACCTAGACCATATACATACATATCCGTGATCCACTTGAACAGACTTATCTTTATATTATACAGCAATGACATATGCCACATACATTTCTCCCTTGTTTGTACAGGGTACAAGGGACTATGAGTAGGGAATGCTGCATATACTGTCAGGTTTAGTTGATGTGCTAGTTAGTTTTTGCTAAGCTGCTTTTCTTTCTTTTTATGCTTCTCTACATGGGGTAATTCTTTGCATGGGAAGAGAAGCATATATTTAGAAATAAAAGTGATATACAATCAAAAGTTGTCAATAAAATAGAGGAAAAAAAGAAATGAACAAGAAGACTCTGCTTGGGTTTAAACAAAATTCTAGCCTGGCTGTACCTATTTGTAAAATAAAGTTCAAGATGGAGACTTCTGCTTGTATAAATGATAAAGGCAGGAGTGGAGGTGGAGGGAATGGAGTGGGAGTGGGGTTCATGAGTCATATGTGAATCATCATAAAACCTGCCGAAGTTTGTGATGGAAACCTGCCAGAGTTAACACTTGTTTAGAAAAGCTCATAATAACTGTATAATAGCTCTTCATTTTAACTGTGGTCCTTATAAAGTTCGAGGTGAAATTGCCTTGCTGGATTCCAAAGGGCATATTATAAAAATGCTTTGGTACTTAGGCATATGGATGGGTGTGTATGTTGCATAAAGAACTAAGAGAATTTCAGGTGAAGGTTACTTGATAAACTAACATTGTTCAAACCTTCCTATAGTTTCCTAGAAAATCACATTTGTGAAAGGTCGTGTGTTGCATTTTAGCTTTGTATTTGGTCAAATTTTAGAGATTTCAGGTTGTGCCCATTAAAATTTTGACATGTTCTTCCATTGGCTTATTCCATTTAATCAACAGTAGAGATCATTGAAAGATTACAATTTTTTTCCCAAACCCTTCAGGGTATTACTTCATAATATCAGTAGTATGTTTCCCAAGCCAAAGCTTTATAAATTATAGGCACTAGTAGAGAGCCAGATACTGTGATAGCAGCAAGAACAACTCCATATCCAAGAATATGATGGAAAGGAGAGAGAGCCTGGCAGTTGCTTTCTGGAAAACATTTCCTGGTAAAAGCACAAAAGTTGGGAGGAGAAAAATCAGAACCAGTGGAACCAAACCAATTATTATTGAGAGTTCCTTTTGTTAGGAAGCAAATTCCTAGAGGGTAAGAATGCAGATGGAGAGTAGTGCTATCACATATGATCTTTGTGGCAACTAGTACACTAAAGAATGTTTAATTAAGAGGGAACAACAAGCTTAATCAGTGTATGGTAAACAAGACAACCTGTTTCTTTTTGCAAATGGTAACATTGGAAAAAATATAATCTGTGATGTACATTTGAGAAAAGACATCAGTAAGTGACCTCACATTCTTATTTAAAAGAGTGGCTCTGAATGTAGAAAAAACTTTCAGAAACAGATGGGCATAGGGTATGGAGTATTATTAGATTTTGAGTTTAATTAGATTTAAGTCCAACATCTTTGCAAATTAGACTTGGAAAACATTTTCTTCATATCAGGATGTCATGAAGCATCTCAACTCTGCTTTAGTTTTACAATGGATGTCCCATGTTACTATTGATGACTTGAATGCTGGGGTGAGGAGAAGGGAATGACAACGTGTACAATGGAAAGAACAATGGCTTTGGAATTTGAGGACTTGAGTCTTTGTCATTTTGTGACCTTGAAAAAATTATTCACTTTTTGTGGGCCTCAATTTCCTCATCTGCAAAGTGTATGAGGGGTGGACTAGATTGATTCCAATGCTGTTCCAGCTCTAAATCTGTGATTTTTTGTTTTTAGTTACCTGACACCTCCCTCTTCCCATTTGTTGTTGTGGTATCAGGGAACAAAGAGTAACTTATGATCTACATGTTGTGTAGGGTAGCTCCTTTGTTAAATTCTTGATAAAAACTAAAACTTGACAAATTCACAGGGTGGTGAGATTTTATTTGGGACTTGTACTGCCTTTCATAGATTAGGAAGTGAATTGACTAGCTCAGACTCTTATGAGTCAGAGTCCTCTCTTTGTGGTAGGCTTATAAAATGGGGTCAGTTGCAGAGATGGGCATTTTTTCCTCTTCTCTCCTTTTTGGGTGATAGACCAGAGAATAGCAAAGTTAAGTGCTAAGCTAGGGGAAGGTCTGTCAATACACAAAGCCTGCCATCCCACCAAGGAAGTTGCAAGTAGTGTTAGCCCATGATGCCCCAGAGAAGAATTTCTGGACTTCCAAGTACAGAATCCAATGTTATAGGAAGAAGATGAGGAATTTCTGGACAGTAGCTTCCTCTTGTAATGGAGACAATTCTAGAATCCAGTCTTAAAACAACAGAAGTAAGATTTCCTGTGCACCTCTGTCTTCTTGGTGAGAAGAGAATCATGCATGTGACCACACAATTGAAGGAGCCTCAGTGGTCTAAGTTACAGCAGAAGGGAGTAAAATATGTCACAATGAGTTACTTGGTTATGGCAGGTCTGATAGAAAGAGGGTTGCTTCTTCTGCAATACAAACTAATTTTTCTTCAACCTAAGTCCTGAGGGTAGTTTCACAAGAAATAAAGCTTGTATGTAATTCTAGAGTGAAAGTAGAAATCACTGAAATATTCTGACATTTTCTCTCTAGAAATTCAAAGTTTATTTCTCTTTTGAGAAGAGTCTAAGGATCATACTTTAAGTTTTGGTGACTATGTAGGGATCTAGGAAAAGTTAGAATTTACCAGAGAAAGAAGAAACTTGGATCCATTACTTTTGATCTACTGTAAGTCCTTTATATGTTTTCTACAATTTCTGTGGAGTTTAAAAAGGACTGTTCTCTACTCAAATATACATTAATACTTTCAATGTCCATATGGAAACAGGAGAGACTCTTTTATTCATGTCTTTGGAGATATGGATGTGAGCTACATTTGTACTTTATTCTAAGATTTATGAGAGGCAGCTCTGTGGGGGGGTGGGATGAGGCAAGGAAATATGGGTCTTAGGGACCTGAGATTAGACCCAAGATCTCTCTTTAAGTCCAGATTCTTGAGTGTGGAGACATGAGTTACACCTGTATTTGGTAACCCATCCCTCAGTGTTTGAACTACTGAAGGGGGTGGGTTACCAAATACTCCACACCCAACTCAACTTTTGTAGGTACCACTCTCCTACCAATACATGCGGACAGTCCCCATACATTCCTTGACCCCATTACCAAGGCATATTCTCTTTTATTTTATATATGTATCATTGACAGTATGTGTCATTGAAGAAAGCAAAGCTGACCAACTACTACTTGTTCCTTAGACCAATTTCCCTTCTGAAAAAAAGGTAGATCTGAATCATAATAGACCTGTCTTCACTTGTGAAGTTTGACTTTGAAGATTCTTTCCTTTTAGTCATCATTTTCGCTCCCAGTCTCTGCCTTGTCTTCCCCTGATGGAGGGAGATCTTGGTAGAGGCTTCCTACCCTTTCCTTGTCTGACCCCATCTTTCTTAAAGGCACACCTTATTACCACGATTGGTTGAATAAATATGTTAACCAAGGGACTAAAGAAAATCCTCAGATCCAGTTTAAATTCTTCCTGTTAGGAATATTATAGAATTAAAAACATATATAAAAACATATATTGTCATATTGCCAGACTGGAACTGAGATCTGATCATTAGTAGAGTATTGAATTTACTGGCCTATTTAAAAAAAATTCAGTAGACACTAATGTCTCCCTTTAAACTCATTGCATTCAACCCATATACAAACATGTTATACCATATAGCTTTCATCGTTAATCCTAGATCGAGGTGGGGAACCTGTAGTCTCGAGGTCACATATGGTCCTCTAGGTCCTCAAGTACAGCCCTTTGACTGAACCTAAACTTCACAGAACAAAAGATATTATGTGAAGAGAAAGCAACAAGTGGAATAAAGTCATAATTTAGGGAAATACAGGGAGACAAATCATAGACACACACTTGGAAACAAACAGGCCTGGAGAGGGGTTTCCAGAACTTTCTTGTAGTTCTTGAAAAGGAATTTGATCACCTTCTAGGAAAAAGCCGTCTGTTTTCTTTTTGCCATAAAGTAGAGGCCAAGCTGCTAAATTCAGCCCCTGTGTTTAGTCCACAGACCCAGTCACCACAGTATTGTCATGCAATGGTTTTTTCCTGCTGCGGTTCTAATCTCTGGCTCCATTTCTCTCAATTTTCTCCTAAATAGTTCAAAAGTTTCTTGTGTCCACACAGAATAATCCTACCTAATCCTGGTCTGGGGAAACTACTCTTGGAGACACTGGATATTTCTTTCTTCACCTGCAAAAGAATTGGCTCCTTCAGAGCTGGGCTTTTGAATAGGTGACTTCAGGGGTTCCAGGAAACCTGTATTATGTTTGCGTGGTTTAATGATTCATGGAGGTGCTTGGAGAAACTTTGGAGTATGTAGAAGTGCAGTAACCCTTTCTGTACTGCTAACCATGGATGGCAAGCAGCCACTTGGATTGGCTGCAGTGGTTGAACAGGAACATAGGGTCATTCAGGAAGGTCTAGTCTTTTCTTTTTTGCTTTAACCATTCTCTTTGGCTAATTCCTGCCTTTGGTGTTGTGAGAGAATGGACAACACTTAGAGGGGAAAGTTCTTAGTCTCTCTCTCTCTCTCTCTCTCTCTCTCTCTCTCTCTCTCTCTCTCT
>NW_027187374.1:16091129-16107075 GCF_028583685.1 Petaurus breviceps papuanus
CTCTCTCTCTCTCTCTCTCTCTCTCTCTCTCTCTCTCTCTCTCTCTCGCCCTGGGTGTTATACATTCCTGTGAATGTAGATCTCACTTCTTTACCTACTTTGATATTCAGGAGATTGACCAGGAATCTAGGTGTTTGGGAGTTGAATTCACATCAAGTGTTACAGATAACCTAGCATCAAAAGTGAGGTGAGAAGCAACTTTTGGAATCAAGACCAGTTGAGATAAGATTTCATTTCTGCTGCAGGACATCCCTAAATTTCTTTCTCTGCTTCAGCCTTATGTAAGGAAGAGGAGTGGGCCCCACATAGGTAGTGAGGCTGTATGTGTTTTGAGAATGCTATCCTTGTTTGACTCAGAGGCAGAATAGACATCTCTAACCTCTTTTTGTCCCACCCTTCTCCTAGTGAAACTTTCATTGCTGCTAGGAGGGGAAGCAGGAGGTTGAAGGAAGAAGTTTTGTTAGCTCCTTGGAGAGGGGGCACCAGGTTAGAGATATATCAAACCAATCCTATAAATAGTGTTCATCTAGAGCAGAGGTTCCCACGCTTATTTGGCTTACTACCCTCTTAAAAAAAATTACTCAGCACCCCCCTGGAAATCTACTGTCTTTAACCCTTTAGCAGTACTTTTAAAAAATTTGCATCATTTAAAAAATAAATATTTTTAAATGACACACCTTAAATTTAATAATTTATTGTAAATTTGTGGGATTTTTTCCTGCATTGAAATTTTGATGATGCAATATTGCATTATATAACCATATTGTAAACAAGTCATTACAGGCACATATTCCTGCTGATACATGCTAGACTTTGCAGCAATGCTTGACACACTCTCCTGCCAATACTTTCTTGTTAAGACCTGTTGGTGGACTTGAACCCTGATGAGTTTGTAGCTTGCATTTTTTATGTTGATTTGGAAAATGATGTAATCACTATGACTGTAACTCTGTTACACAACAGATGAAACATGTACAAATGTTTTTTCAAATTTTTCTCATCTTCTTTCTACTGCTCCTATATTCAATACCCCACAACTGTACCCAAGGCTTCTATTGCTCCCTGGATTGTTCCAGAACTACCTCCCCCCCCCCCCCCCCAGGTAGTATCACCTACCTTGGGAACCTATGGTCTGGAGGATATCCGTTTCTACTTAACTTCTGATTGTTTTGTCAATTTTTTTTGGGGGGGGGGTAAAGGGTGGGAAAATAGGATGTATCAAGAAATGTCTTTCCTAAAAATCAAAAGGCAATAACAAAAGTTTAAGCTTCATGGTAAATAAACATCAATAAGACAATACTGCTTATCTGTTGCCTTTGTTTGCAATACTTTCCATTGAAGATCCTGTTCCCCATAAACCAGAATCTATTCTTTCTAAAAATATTTATGTTCAAAAGATTACAACCTTATTTTTAATATTTCACAAAATTACATTAAAATAAACTACTACCTTTTCCCTAATTTCCTTTTATCCCTAAGAAGTAGGGATTTTTTGGTTTGTTTTCATCTTTTCCTTCTTTCATTCTACTCCTCATTCAGTCTACCCCAGTACCAGATATTCAGTCTAATGGATCAGTATCATCAGTCCTTATCCCACATGATATTACATCTTAGTTGTAGGCAGGACATCTCTAGTGCTACCCACTTACCCTTAGGTTAGTTTCTAATCCATTAGTAGCCCATGCTGACTCCCACACCTAGAGAATTGCCTTTGGGAAGAATCCCCATCTATTACTATAACTTCTACTCTAGTTTCATGCCTGGTACTCTCAAAATGTTTGCAACTCTTGAGAATGTTATTTCAAGTTTGGACTATTAAGTTTTGACACATTCAGCTAGTCAACAAGTATTTAAGTGTTTACTCTATGCCAGGTACTGAGAATTCAAATTAAGACAAACAAAAACAGACCCCAACTCTCAAGGAATGCACATTCTAATAGGGTAGACAACATGCAAACAACCTACCCATAAAATATAAGAGAAGGATAGGTAGGGGGAAGAAAGGGGATGGGGGAATGGGGAACCAAGAAAGGTCTTCTGAAAAGGGAAGCTTCACTTGACACCTGCATAGCACACAAATTATTTTAAATTCTACCTTTCATGTAAGCTCCTCTGAAGGTTCCCATTACCCTTGAAAACTCCACCTGTGCTCTGTTACTTTCAAGATCTGGAGGGTATAAATTAATTCCCTATAATTATACTCCATCCTTGATATAAATGTCTAAGTTTTCCAAATGGATAGCAATTCTTTTATTATCAGTTTAAGAATCTATGGTAGATACAGCCAAAAAGAACCACAGAAAATAATGCAAAATTCAATATGTGCCTCTTCTGTATAAATGGTACTCTTTCTCTTAGAAATACAGTATGTTATTAGTGATCAATGCTCAATTTAGTTTCTGATAATGAAATAAATCCATGTTGGATTATATAAAAAACCTCATGTTATATAAAATTGCTTTTAAAAGAATTCCACTTAATAAAAACCAAAATGGCATCATAATATTTGCCATTCTCTCACAGAAAAATACCATTGAAATATCCTTTGGACTTCTGTATAAAGAGAAATTATTTATAGTGGTAAACTAATATCTTGCTGCATTTATTTATAAAAATTATATAAGACTTCCACCATAATTAATTTAGGAGTTGAAATTTACAATCTTGTTCTCATCAGGTATCAGAATCTATGAACTGAAGCCTTACAATTCAAAACTCCACTTCTTAACTGTTGAATTTAGAGGGTTAATGAATATTATGGACAACCCTTACAGAAAATTTTCACTCTAAACCTAAAGACAGAATAGTTTCCTTCCAAATTAAGCCCTGATACATATGTTGCACACACATTTGAAGTAGAGATAATAGAACCAGTTTTTTTGAATCTGAATCTACTTCAATGTCTCAGTTACTATAAAGAGAACTCACACAGTATTAGGAAAGTACCATCCCGTTTCATGTTCCTTACAGTCACAAATGACTTTTCCTAATTTCTTCCCCAATTCAAAACCAACATCCTTTTTATACTTGCCCAACTTAAGGAATGACAAGTTTACTAGATTTCTCTTATATCACAGAAACTCAATTTACTCATTGATTTAAACTATAAGTTCTTAATGAGGCATAACCCCTCCCCCCCTTTTTTTTTTACTTTTCCATGAAGGCCATGGTCAATAAGTATTAAAGTTGTTCAGAGTATCAATAAAAGTATGCTACAAGTTCTCCTAATTCTAAGGGTAACACAGCCCTGGCCAATGGAGCCATATCCTCAGGGCACATGCAGTGTTCTTCCTGATGCCAGCCCATGTGTAAGCAGCTGGGGGAGCTTGCTTTTGGAAATGAATGATGTCATGGAAAACCTTCCTCCTCCATTCAGAGCACATGTACACATTCTGCACCTGGTTCAAGTCTTCTAACCATGTTGTGAAGTGGTGGACTTTTGACTGGCCATCGAGTTAGAACTGGTGTGTTTGCAAATGGTCCCAAATGAGTGGCCTCAAACTACATATAACATGGATGCCAGCTCCCAGACATTTATTACTTAAATCAATGAGATCTGGTTTCTTCTTCCATAACTGAGTCTCTTCTCTGCTGACAGAGTGCAGATTCTTCAGAGCTATCCCCTGCTTCAATTCACTCCATAAAGAGTTTTTATTGTTTTTCAAAGAGCCAATAACACACTCAACTTTTTCCAATAAAGGGATAATAAAGTGTAGACAGTTCTTTGTACTTTAAGATCTAACACCTTAGTTTTTTTTCTTCTTTTTCCTGTCCCTTACTTTTTGTGACTTCATCTACTGGACTAGAGAAAAATTAATTGATTAGTGATGTTTGATCAACTCCTTCCCAATTAAAAAAATTCTGTACATAGCAAATCAATAGGGGTGCTTTTGGCACAACTGTCCAGTTGCAACTGAAGAGAACTCTGTGATGATTTGGGAAGGGTAAAGGTGCTTTTCTGAGCACTTTCTACCAATGACTTATATTTTAAAAATCTCAGCAAAGTTCACAGGTTATGGTTTTTAGGCTATCCACATACTAATAGTTTCCCATGAGGGACTGCAAATGTTATTCTGGGTTTACCTCTTGGGTGACTCAATCCATAATATTTCTTCATTGTGTTAAGTATTTTTTTTTTGATCTGTTGTTATATGCAACTTCAGTTCCTGGTTTGGGACTTTGTATTAGGGGCAGGATCAGTCTCCCCTACTCTTAGATGAATTGGTTAGTTCCTGTTTCATTGTATGTTTTTTTTTAATTTCTGGGACTCTTGGACCGGCAAAAGTGGCTTCAGGACCTTTCACCTCCCTTGGTGTTTCTTTGATCAAGGTGCTGCTGGGTTATAGGCCTTCCTAGAACAGCCCTGGTTAGAGTTGCAGGCTCTACACTCCCTGGAACATTCTAGTATTTGACCATCTCTGGTCAGAGGAGTGTAAGCTTCCAGTATACCTTGAATATCCCTTGTCAGAGCACTTTCAGATGAAATAAAGTCAGAAGTCAAAGCTAATAGATAACAAAGAAAGGATTCATAGGGATTTTGATAACCAAGGCAGTCAGATGCCATAGTGGATATAATGCTATGGCTAGGAAGATCTGAGTTCAAATGTGGCCTCAGATGCTTTCTAGCTGTGTGACCCTACACAAATCACTTAACTTCTCTTAGTCTCAATTTACACACCTGATGATTATAACTGACACAGATTTGAGATCCAATTGCTAGAGAATTTGTCGTCAAAGGGTAAGGTTCAGAGTGACAGAGTATAAGGGGAAAAAACTGAAGCCACCAAATATCTCAGGAGGAAGAGAACTCAGTTAAAATTCTGAGCACAAGCAGATAAATCAATAGAAAAGATATTAAAACAGAAAGGAAGATGACTACCAAGAACCAGAATGACTTAAAAGATCTCTTGATAAATACTGAAAAAAAAAAGGAAATTGAATTAACAATCGATGAAACATGGGATATGTGGATTCTCAAGAGGTTGAGATGACTTGGAGGGCAAACCCCTAGGAAACTGCCATTAAAGTGGAGACAGAAAATGAATAATGAAGAAATGTAAGGAAAAAAGACTGAAATTGCCAAATATAACAGGAGGAAGAAACCTCATATTAGGACCATGAGCACAAACAGATAAACCAACAGGGAACATATTAATAACAGAAGGGAATATGGCCTCCAGATAAGCTAAAAGAGACCTGAATCTGTGAATAAATATTGTAAGACAAGAGAAGATTAATCAAGACTAGATAAGGCAAAAGACCCTGTGGATTCCCCAGAGAGCATGGAACAAACAGCAGGTGTTTCTGAATGGCTTAAAACAGAAACAAGAATTATGAAAGTATTAATTATGGCCCACACAGTCAAAATAATGGGCAGAATAGAAAAAAATAGAATCCATAGTAGCAAATCTCACCAAAAGAGAGAAAAACTTATTGGGAATAAAAACAGTGAAGTGAAAGATTATCCACGAGAAGGAAAAAGGACGAAGTTTAAAAGACCCCATGATCCAGCCATGTGCTGAAGCCAACTTGTACTGACTGAGAAAACATATTATAGAATTCTCATTGTGAGCATTTATACCTTAGAAATCAGTAAAAACTACCAGGACTTTAGCCAAACCAGATTTTAAACTGTATTATATAGCAGTAGTCATCAAAACTACTTGGTACTGGCTAAGCGATAGAGTAGTGGATCAGTGGAATAGATTAGGTACACAAGACACAGAAATCAATGACTATAATAATCTACTATTTGACAAACCCAAAGACTCTAGCTTCTGGGATAAGGACTCACTATTTGACAAAAACTGGGAAAATAAAATATAGCATGGCAGAAACTGGGCACAGACCAATATCTTACACTGTATAACAAAATAAAGTCTAAATGGGTGCACATTCTAGAAATAAAGGCTGATATTGTAAGCAATCTGGGTTAACAAGGAATAGTTTACCTGTCAGATTTGCAGAGCAGGGAAGAATTTATGTCCAAACAAGAGATAGAGAGCATTACGAAATGCAAAATGGATAACTTTGATTACATTAAACTGAAAAGTTTTTGTACAAATAAAGCCAATGTAACCAAGATTAGGAGGGAAGTGGAAAATTGGGAAAGAATTTTTGCAACCAGTGTCTGATAAAGGACTCATTTCTAAAATATACAGAGAACGGAGTCAAATTTATAAGGGTACAAGTCATTCCCCAATTGATAAATGGTCAAAAGATATGAACAGGAATAAATTAAAGATATCTATAAGCATATGAAAAAATGCTCTAAATCACTATTGATTAGAGAAATGTAAATCAAAACAATTCCAAGGTATCACATCTCACCAGTCAGATTGGCTAAGATGACAAAACAGGAAAATGATAAATACTGGAGAGGATGTGGAAAAATTGGAACACTAAAGCATTGTTGGTAGAGTTGTGAGCTGATCCAACCATTCTGGAGAGCAATTTGGAACTGTGCCCAAAGGGTTATAAAAATCTACATACCCTTTGATCCAGCAATACCACTTCTAGGGCTGTATCCCAGAGATCATACAAGTGGGAGGAGGACCCATATGTACAAAACTATTTATAGCAGCTCTTTTTCTGGTGACAAAGAATTGGAATCCAGGGTTATGCCCATCAATTGGGGAATGGCTAAACAAGTTGTGGTATATGAATATAATGGAATACTATTGTGCTATAAGAAATGAGGAGCAGATGGACCTGGAGAGACTTATATAAATTGATGCTGAGGAGAGCAGAACCAGGAGAACTTTGTATGCAATTACAGACACATTGGATCTGTGATGACTAACTTTGATAGACTGGGCTCCTCTCAGAAATGCAAGGTTATAACACTACTCAAAAAGACTCATGATGGAAAGGGATACCCACATTCAGAGAAAGAACTACAGAGCCTGAATGCAGATTGAAGCAAACTACTTGTTCTCTCTCTTGTGTTTTGTTTAATGTTTTGTTCCTTCTTTCTCATTGTTCCCTCTATTGGTTATAACTCTTCTTTACAACTTGACTAAAGTTTAATGCAAAGTTATTTGTACAACCTATATCAGATTGCATGCAATCATGGGGTGGGGGGAAGAAGAGAAAGGGGGAAAAATTTGGATCTCAAGGGATTTTGGAATTGAATGTTGTAAACTAAAAGTATATAAATAAATAAATAAAAAACTACCAGGGCTTGATAGATTGTTTTGTTGATTGTCTAGATTTAAGAAAGTAATGGAGAAAATATTAATGATGTGCATTAAACATAAAAAGGGGTTGCATATACATTATTTTTTCAGAGAGCTATTTGTTAACATTTACCAGGACATCCCTGAAATTATGTCTATATAAACAAAACACAATGATATTCAAAATCAAATATAAGGAGACAACTTAAGTATCACAGACCTGTAAGAAGAACAGACAAGTCAAAAAAAAATTTAATGCTATAATGCAAGAATCAATATAGGAAAACTTCCCAGAGATTGTAAACACAGAAAACAAAGCACAAAACAATCAAAAGAATAAACAGATAGCCTACAAAAAAGGGAAAATCCTATGCTACAAACAGCAAGACACATAGTTGTTAAATTTAATAATTCCAGTGACTAAGAAATTCTGCAAATGACCAGGAGAAGGACCTTCACATTTAAGGAAAGGAAATTCATCTAACAAGACTTTTCTCTACCCAAAAGAAACTAAAGGAGAAAATTGGAAATAATGTGTTGCAAAGAGCACTTGAGATGCAACTTCAGTTGACATACCCAGCAAACCTGAAAGCAATCATCAATGAAAAAAAGGACATTCTATAAAATAGAAGAATTTAAAGCATTCCTACAAAAAAATCTGGGCAGATTACTCAACTTTCAAATACTTCAAACAACAGAAGTACAAGAATGGTTAAAAAATACAACTATCAGGGAAAGGAAAGGTAATAAAATACATCACCCCATCTTGTGACTCTTAAAAGATGAGATAGAGGGGCAGCCAGGTAGCACAGTGAGTAAGAGCATTGGCCCCAGTGTTGGGATGACCTGGGGATCAAATCCGGGCTCAGACACTTAGCACCCACCCAGAAACACCTGGCCGTGTAACCTTGAGCAAGTTACTTAACCCCAATTGCTTAGGGGTGGCCAGGTGGCTCAGCGAGTAAGAGCACCGGCCCCAGTGTTGGGATGACCTGGGGATCAAATCCAGGCTCAGATACTTAGCACCACACCCAGAAATAACTGGGCCGTGTAACCTTGAGCAAGTTACTTAACCCCAATTACTTTAAAGAAAAAGATGAGATAGAGAGAAAGACAGACAGACGGTGACAGAGAGACAGAGAGATGAGACGGAGAGAGACAGAGAGAAAGAAAGATAAGTGGAACCTGAGACTAATGGGATAGAAAACTAGATATTTTCTCCAATACTCATGAATTCTTAAAACTCTACAATGTAAGAATTACGCAGTTGTCTCTGATGGCCAAGACACTTCATGAATTACTAGCAGAAAAAATGGCTCAAGGGGATTCATGATTTTGTGCCATGGGGTTGTAGTTGCAAACTCTACCAACACATCCTACCTCCCTACCCTCATCACATCATTCTAAGAACACAAAGCAGCACTTAACTCTGCCTATCCTCAACCGCTGTTCAGAGAAGGTGGAAGGATAGGAAAGGGAGAAATGTTGGGCTGAAACCAGAGAATTAAAGAAGAGAAGAAACTAGGGCAGACCACTAGCTTGAATGTAGATCCTCAATGTTTCATTTCAATTGGAATAAGGAACATCAACTCCATAGATAAAACTAGTGCTAAGAAGAAGAGTGGCATGGGTCTCGTCCTGTTTTGTCGGAGTACATTTCCAATTTGTCCTGATTAATCAATGAATAGTTATTGTTGATAGAAGGGGAAACCACTAGTTATGTGATAAGCCATTTAACTGGCAAGATTGTATTTCATCAAGACTAGTTTTCTTTCATTGAATTCAATATATTATTATATACCTAGACTGTTCCAATTTTGAGTATTTGGGGTCTAATTAAAACTTTTTCTCTTTCCTTTTGTAGAATGTTTCCTGAAAGAGAAGAACCCTTTTTTAGGCAAAGAAACCCTAATGAAACCTTAATGAACTTGATGCATGGATGATAATAGTGAAGACCTAGGAAATCAAATGCCCTGGATGACAGCACATTTTCTCTCCTAATTTGGAATGGTTTTTATTTTTAAGGAAACATTTTCTTTCTGTATATTACATAGCTAGCTT
This sequence comes from Petaurus breviceps papuanus, assembly GCF_028583685.1. Classification (NCBI taxonomy): domain Eukaryota; kingdom Metazoa; phylum Chordata; class Mammalia; order Diprotodontia; family Petauridae; genus Petaurus; species Petaurus breviceps. The sequence continues at coordinate 16,100,369 of NW_027187374.1, forward strand.
TAGAGGAAAGCAAGTTACTAAACTCCCATTCATTTACATTGAAATCTTGGGGTATTTGAGTCATACCCTTGAGGTCAAAATGCAGTCTTTAAGAACATCAAGATCTTTCAAGAAGATCTTTATGTTATCTACTGGAATCAAACAATGACTTCAGTGCCTTGGAATATTTTTTTACCAAGGAATTTTGCTATAATTCTCATGTTTAAGTACATATCTTTTGGAATTCACCTCTTTTTGAAGAAGTGTGGTTATTACATAGAAAGCAAGTAGATTTTCACATGGGTGTTCAATATTCTTTACTCAACAGAAACATAGCAATTCTATCTGTTTTTACTAAGAACACATTCTTGAAAAGGAAGACCATATTCATGTACCAGGCCTGAAGGAAAGGGATTAGTATTCATCTGGGGTCAGTTCTTTGTCCCACTTCCCTACCCTGGTAAATCACTTGGGTCAAGCTTGGACTGAGGCTAGTGAAAAGAGAGTTCCTCAAAATTAGAGAAAGCTGTGTTAACAGGAATGTAAGTTTTTAAGATCTTCCCTGCCCCTAGGTTAAGTGCACTTGGAGCCTGTGGTGGGAGGCTTGTTTTTCAGGAAGCCCACACCTTGGTGCTTTGTGATTGGGCAGTGGGTCTAGAGGGTTGTTACATTCTCTGAGCCAGGAGAAGGCTATATAAACTCTGTTGTGAGGCTTTGCTTTGGGGGTCACTTTGAGAAGTGTTGTGTGATTTGACCAGATGAGACTCTGGGCAGCTGTTGAGAACCCCCTGGCTTTGAAAACCCAGATGTTGATGCTTCCCTTTCTGGTAACTGTGATTTGGTATGGAAGTAATTGTTGGACAGTTTGGAAGCTTGTCTGCTTGATCTGTTTCTCTGTCTTATAACTTCTGTCTGTATACTCTGAAGTTCAGGGTGCTGACCTTTTTCCCTGGAACTAGGTGAACAATACATATCTGACTGATTAAAGTAAGCTTGTTAACTCATTTTGAGTTGCTTTCCTTTATCAAAGCAGATCCAAGAACCTGTGTTGGCAGCCACCCTGGGGACACTGGGGTGTTTGCTGCTACAGGCTGACATAGTTCTGAGGTCCAACCTTTGGGGGATTTGCCATCAAAGGTGAAGGAATCAGAAAAATATTAAAAATACTAAAGTTCTCAGGAGGAAGAAAGCAATGAAAAGCTTTGAGCACAAGCATATAACCAAAAAGGAAAATATTAAAATGTCAGGGGAGATGGCCTCCATGACATCTAAACTAGTCCAAATGTCTTTGAAAAAATAGAAACATTATAAGACAAAGGAAAATGAATCATCATTTGATGAGGCAGAGGCAAGAAAGTATGAAACCACAGTAGGATGTTCTCAAGTTATTCAAGAAAGAAATGAAAATCTTGAAAGAATAATTTATGATCTGTACTGCAAAAATAATTGATATAATAAAAATAACTTGAAGCCATGGTGATGATGAGTCTCTCCATAGAATTAAAGAATAGAGTCTCTCCAGAATAACTGATTGGGAATGCAAGTATCCAGAAATAAAGGGCAATCTGGAAGAAAAGAAGCAAAAAGCAAGAATGTTAAAAGAATACATAATCTCTATGTAAGTAAAACACTTTCCTCTCAAAAATATACTCTCACAGGATATCTAGTGACGACTTAAGGATCATAGGCCACTCAGAAGAACATTACAAGTCAAAACACACTGATCTACTGTTGGTAGAGATGTGAATTAGTCTAACTTTCTAGAAAAAAATTTGAAATCATGTGAGGAAGGTTACTATACTGTTTATATCCTTTGACCCATTGATATTAATGATCTCTACCTAAGGAGGTCAATGCCAGAAATAAATATCCCATATGCACCAAAATTAGTAGGCAACTAGGTGACTCAATGGATAGACTGGGTCTGGAGTCAGGAAGACCTGATTTCAAATTTGGCCTCAGACACTAGCTATGTGACCCTGGGCAAGTCACTTAACATCTGTTTGCCTTAATCTACTGGAGAAGGGAATGATAAACCACTCAAGTATCTTTACCAAAAAAAAAACCAGGGACAGTATTGGAGTGATATGGCCCACTGGATCACAAAAATTCAGACATGACTGGATGACTGAACAACAGCAACAAAAGCACCCAAATAATATAGTAATCAAAGGGAGTATGGCATAGTGAATAGGGGACTAGCCTGAGAATCAGGACAAACTGGGCTCAAGTTACATCTTCAACACATATGTGCTGCATGATTGTGAGCAAGTCATTTAACTTCTTCATGTTCTGAATTAGTTAATCATACATGCTAGAGATACAAAAAAGGGCAAAAGAGGTCCCTACCCTGAAGGAGCTTACATTCTAATGGGACAACATGCAAACAAATATTTACAAAGCAAGTTAAATACAAGATAGAGAAAAATTAACAGAAGGAAGGCATTGGAATTGAGAAGGGTTGGGGATTCTGCTTCTGGGAGCCAAGATGGTAAAGTAGGAAGTAAATTGCTTTCACACTCTCTTATTGACCTCTGAGAGCCCAGAAAATATTGCCCCAGGAAAAACCCTGGAGCAGCTGAGCCAGCAGAAAAATAGAATGCAGCAAGTCTTGTAGCCCAGGAAACTTGGAGGATTAGTAGGAAAGGTCCCTCTATCTCTGGGGGAGGGGGAGCAAGATAGGGTAGAGGGCATCCCAGCAAGGCAGTGGTAAACTCCACCTCAGCAAACCAGGAGGAGATCCTGAGCCCTAGGGTGGTGGAACAGGCAAGTGCCAACACCAAGGCCCCTGAGTGCCTCACTGTAGGCAGGGGAACTGGTAGACACCAGTTTGGAAAACCACCATGTGCATTAGTGTTCTCCAGCATCCAAATCTCCTGGTACTTCAGCACAACTCCAGGAAACACAGCTCCAGGAGGCACAGCTCCAGCCTGGCAGACATCCTCCAGCAGTCAAACATTTGAGTGTAGGGCCTAGGTGAGCAGGTGTACCCCAGGGGCCAGACCCCTACCCCAGGATGACTCTTAGGTAGTAAGCCTGAAGAAGTGGGAGAATGGTGTTGTCCTCTCCAGTAATGGGGAAGGTAGATGGGAGAAGGGTTTAGGGGGAAAGATCATGAATTCTGCTTTGGACATAGTGAGTTTAAGATGTCTACTGGACATCCAGTTTAAGATGTCTGAAAGGAAGTTGCAGATGCAAGATTGGAGGTCAGCAGATAGGTTGGGGAAGGATAAGTAGATTTGAGAATCATTAGCATAGAGATGCCAATTAAATCCATGGGAGCTGACAAGACCAAGTGGAGGAATAGAGGGAAAAGAGGGTCCAGGACAGAACCCTGAGGGTCATCTCTAGTTAGAGAATGTGTGATCTAGAAAAGGAGAAGTCTGACAGGTAGGAGGAGAATGAGGAGAGACTGGTGTCCTGAAAACCCAGAGAGAAGAGAGGATTAAAGAGGAGAGACTGATCCACAATGTCAGAGACTGCAGAGAGGTCAAGGAGAATGAGGATTGTTTCCAAGCATCTCTACAACTAGTACAAGTTGCAGAATGGTTGCCAATTAGCATTTGTAGAGGGAGTTTCATCACTGAATTCACAGAACTGGTGAAAAAAAATACATCAGAGCACTTTTTTTTTGTAATAGCAAAAAGATGAGAAACAGACTTTGCATCCATTGATTAGGAAATGGCAGTAATTTGTGAAATATGAATGTAATATAATATTGTTGCTCTGAAAGGAATGAATATGAGGAATTTGGAAAATATGGGAAGATTTATGTAACATAGGAAGACTATCAATTAAGTTCACTGCTCTCACCCATTGGTGAAATTACAGGTCCTTCCTTCCTTCCTTCCTTCCTTCCTTCCTTCCTTCCTTCCTTCCTTCCTTCCTTCCTTCCTTCCTTCCTGCCTGCCTGCCTGCCTGCCTGCCTGCCTGCCTTCTTACTTTTCCCACCAACAGATTTACCTCTACAAACTGGGAAAGATGGTTACTTCTTAAAGGGAAGAACTGGCTTTAGTTGACTAAGTAAAGAGGAGAACGAGGAGGCCCTATGTCAGATAGGACAATACTAGGCTGCTTTGGGATGCCTGTGGCTTAAGTACCCTGAAGCCTGGAGATTGCCTTCAGGCTCTCGAAGAGGTGACAGTGCCAGATTCTGAAGTACAGGAATGACCTCTGAAAGCATCAGCCAAGCCCCTACAGACCATATCTGAGTGAATCGTGCATCGGGAACATCCTTTCTAAGGGAGGGCACTATGGGAAGTGGGTTCTTGGAAAGGAAATGATTAAAGTATAAAAAGCAAAATCTTCAATAAAACTTAAAAAAAACCCCAATCTCTTGCTCTACCTGTTGAATAATTTTGCTTTTAAAAATGGTCTGAACAAGTCATAAAACCTGTTCTCAGAGAAGTCTTGCTGTCACTGTGCTCACTTCTCCCTTTCAGTAACCATTTTTTTTTCAAAGACCACATCTCTTTTTCTCACAAAGGTTGGAAAATACAGGGTTACTCATGACCAGATCCCACTGTTGATTGATTTGGGATCTTCAGCTTACTCTGTTTCTGACCTGAGCCCTCCTTAGGCAACCTACTGCCCCCCATTCCCTCCCCTTCTAGGGGCTTTCCCTATTAATTCCAATTTAGTGCAGAACCCTGATTGAAGCCTGACTTCACCTGACTGAAGCTCAGAACTCCCAAGCTCCAGAAATCCTCCAGACTCAGTCTCCCCAGTAGCTGGGATTGCAGGCATGCACCACTATATGTAGTTGGCTATCTTTTAAAATTACTTAAACATATATTCTATAATTTTGCCAGAAATTGAAGTCAAGCTCATTGACCTATGCTTTGTCCAATCTACTCTTTTCTCTCTTTTTTTTCTTTTTGAAAATCAGGACATTTGCCTTTCTGCAGGGCTCTGGAATCTCTATTTCTCCATAGTCTTTCAAAAATCACTGGCAAAGCCATAGCAATCCCATCCTTCTGTTCTTCCAGAATACTGAGATGTGGTTCTTCTGGGATTGGATATTCAAATCACTGAGAACAGGTAGGTTCTCTCTTACTACCTCCCTGCTTATGCCCCCTCCCCCCTTACCTAAGGATATCCTTGAATCTGTGACAAGTTAGGAATGATACTGGGCTATGTCTAAACATGGCTTTTTTTTTCCTGAGAGAAAACAAATCTTCCATTTCTGTCAGTTTTAAACAAATTCTTTGTTTTTCGAGGACTACCATTAATAGCCTCTGCTTAATGTATATTTCTTCCCACCTACTTTGACAAAGGCCATTTCTGAACTTGGTTTCAGTGATTATTTTAGGAGATTAGACTGTTTAGAGTCCAGTGTTGTATCTTTGATCTCTGTATCTATGAAATCTATGAAAGTTTTTTTTTTCATCATCTTGTATATAGTAAAGTCAACTGACATACCACAGAAAGCTTACTACTTAAATGAAGGAGAATACTAAATATAAACACAGACTAGAGGTGTAGAACTGGTTAAGTACTGTAAGGAGAGCTACAATATTATTATGAAGAGGCAGTGATTGATTGGTAGGAAAGGAGCCTGAGATGTTTATCTTAATTCAGGGTTGCCCTTCCTAGCTGTATGTCAAGGAGTCAGTAAGGCCAAATCCTGCTATTTGGTTTTGAAGACACCAATGTTCTCCCTTTCCTTTCACACCCAATCTGTCAAACCTTGGTCTGTCCCATAAGGGACAATCATCCCTCAAAGAGCACTGTAGTAACCAGTGTAGGGAGATACAAAGGAAAAACAAATGGTCCTTTCTTTAAGAAATATAATCTAATTGGTGTGGGGGAAATAAAAACCAAATATATATGAAAGACACATAAAAGCACATGTGACAGGAACATAGAAGTGTATACCTAGTGTAGGAAGTGTCTTCTTCCTCCTCAGTCACCATTCCTGGTGACTACATATGTCTAGGTTACAATGGGAGATGAGAAACAAAGAATTCCCTCATTGGCTTCTATACCAATGGATATACAGAAGGAAAACCTGCCCCTCCATTTCTTCTTCTTCTTCTTCTTCTTCTTCTTCTTCTTCTTCTTCTTCTTCTTCTTCTTCTTCTTCTTCTTCTTCTTCTTCTTCTTCTTCTTCTCCTCCTCCTCCCTCCTCCTCTTTCTCCTCCTCCTTCTCTATCTCCTCCTCCTTCTGGAGAGGCTCTCTAAGCTGTCTCCCAAGGATTTTATGGGAGAAGGGTAGCTGTGCCTATTCCTTTACTTGGCTCCCTTTTAGCTATGAGCTCTTATCTTGAAAAGATAAGCCTGAATCTATGTTTGGGCCTTTTTTGAGGTTTCTTCCCTGAGTAGATGACTGAGCAGCAACATTCTAATGGATGTGACCAGGTGAAGACCTTGTGAGTTCTGAAAAGTCCTCCAAGTGTATGGCTGTATGTAGTCTCTGGTTCAACAGCAGTGGAAGCTTCTACATGAGAGTTCTACCACTGAGAGAGACAGAGAGACAAAGAGAGACATACAGAGAGATGAGAAAGTGTGACCCTTCTTATCAGCAGAGTCAATGCGGGGATACCAAACAGATGAAACTTGCTGAATGCTGTTCTATTCTTTCCATGATGCACTGTGATTTTTTTTTTTTTTTTTTGCCTTTTGGAGGACAATTGGGGTTAAGTAACTTGCGCAAGGTTACACGGCTAGTTTTTTTGTGTATGTGTGTGTGTGTGTGTGTGTGTGTGTGTGTGTGTGTGTGTGTGTGT
>NW_027187374.1:16107085-16110061 GCF_028583685.1 Petaurus breviceps papuanus
GTGTGTGTGTGTGTGTGTGTGTGTGTGTGTGTGTGTGTGTGTGTGTGGGTGTGGGTGTGTGTGGGTGGGTGTTAAGTGTCTGAGGCCGGAACCGAGCTCGAGTCCTCCTGACTCTGGGCCGGTGCTGCGCCACCTAGCCTCCTCATGTGACTTTTTTCTATGCATTTCTGATTTCACTGGGAAAAAAATTGAATGAAATAGGTTAACTGAGACCACAAGGGGGCAGCAGACACTTCAACATATCTCAGTTTTAGTCTGAGCTAATCTGACTTCTAAATCAGATGGGAAAAAGGAGAGTGATTATCTGAGAGGTTTTCCTTCAGTCTTTGGAGCTTCATAGAGACAAGAGAAAAATCCCTTTAAAATATCAACAACGTGCTAATTAGGTGTCTAGGGGAAAACTTAATTATTTTTCTTCTCAAATAGGGAGTCTCAGAAATGTTTGAGGTCAGTCTTGAATCTGAAAAAAAATTTGGTTGAATTCAAAAGGAGTACATTTTCTATAAGAGTATTTATTTGGAAGTGGGAAGGACTTTAGAAGCTATCATGCCCTCATTTTACACATGAAGAAACTAAGGTCCAAAGAAATTAAGCAATTTGCCTTATAGAAAGATATAGTAAGTACCTTGAAAATATAGACACACTTTTAAATATTTGTATTCCTAGCGCTGAATATAGGCGCTTAATAAATTCATGATGTTTTATCACCCAAGGTCACACTATTAGGTGAATAGAAGATTTGGGATCTGAACCCTGGGCTTCTTCCTCCAAATCCAGAACTGTTTTCCAAAGCACCTATGCTATATCTTCCATAAAATCCTATGGTTAGAATTCCATTGGATTTAGGTAGAACTATACGCTAGTTATGCTATATTGATGCCTTTTGCTTTTTATGCCACAGACATTCTCTTACTTTCCCCCTTATCCCATCCTTGTCAAAAAATAAGTAAATCAGAACCAACTGACTGAACCACTATGTTAATGTATGCATTATTTGGTATCTGTAGATTCCTATTTTCATGTTAGAAAAAGGGTTATGTTTTATCATCTGCCATTTGAAATATTTATACTAATTTAATCATAAAGATATTTGTGACATGATAAAATCATAAAGATATTGTGTCATGTTGTGGAGAGCACAACACTACCATTTTCTATATAGCCTAAGTCCCAAAGCCTGTTGGTATGGAACTCTCATCATTAGTAGAGATCAAAGTCCTATTTGTAAGAGCTGTCTAGAGGAGAACTTTTCAGTTTTCTCCTGGTTGCTGACTCTTTTTGGATGTCAGGGTGTTCTGGCTTCTAGCTTCAAGAGATGGAAGATGCCAACCCTACTTCAGGTTGCTGAAGGAAAAGAATCTTGGGGGGGAAAATGACAGGAGGAAGCTGGCAGTCTAGAGTCCCAGAGACCCCTTTCCTGGTACCTCCATAGGCAGTGTTCCTGTTCCCAGTTTGCTACACTAGAAATTGGGGGAATTCCCTTTGGATGAAATCTAGGACATTTTCTCTTGGTTGAACTGAGAGATACCATTCCCAATGGGAAAGTTCCTTCATTCTGTGTTGTCTGGTATATATTCTCTTATGTGTGCTTTTTTTTTTTTTAAACCAATTGGGGTTAAATAACTTGCCCAAGGTTACACAGCCAGTTATTTTGTGTGGGTGTTAAGTATCTGAAGCTGGAACTGATCCCAGGTCCTCCTGACTCCAGGGCTGGTGCTCTTACTCACTGCGCCACCTAGCCGCCCCTCTTATGTGTACTTTCTCTGAATTTTGTTTTACTATCTAATTGAAGAAATGTATTTCTTTGATAATTGCTATGTGTGTTGATCATGGAATTAGTATTTAGTGGGAAGAGAGTCAAGCCTTGGATATAAAACTGGAGTTTTGCTTCCCCCATTAATGAAATAGTAATCAAAAGTTTAGTTGAAACTGAAAACTATGTACCCCACACTATTTAAGGGAGTAGATAGATACAATTCTAACCCAATATGTCCTCTCTTTTAGGAGAGCAGAGTGGCCTCTGACCCCAGCCTCCTGCTTCCCCTCTTGGCAGGCATTAAAGTCTTTCTTGGAGAAGGTTAGGAAGAGAAGAGTTTTGATGGAGGTATATATTCTGCCTCCTTTGAATCACACAACAATAACTCTATGTTTCATGTGGAAAATGACCCTAGAATAACCTATTTTACTAGCCTATGTGTCATTTTTTCTTAGATAAATGAAAGCCTTTTGGTTTTTCCTGGTTCATTAAAAATAAAATAAAACAAATAATTAGGTAAATAGGGATAAACATGTCTGACTAGGCTAACTTTGACTCTCTTGGTTCAGTGTAGGTTTCTTTTCCTGGAAATCAATGGGTACTAGAAATGAAGTTGTGATAGGGATGGGCAACACGGTGAATTTTGGTAGGGTCAGAATCCTGTTGCTACTACTACAGACTTCCTCTACAATCCCAGGATAGCTATAAGCACCAGAGACCCTTTTCCTGGTACCTCCACAGGCAAGCAGGTATTTACTCTAAATATTCCTATTCATTTACTAGTTTATGAGAAGCCTCACTTCTCTCTTGTGCTTCAGGCCAAATACATTGATTCTCTGCCTTGTTTAGTTCAGTTAGCTTCTTTTTTTTGGTAAATATATCAGTTAATTCCTTATTCCTTCGCTAGAATTGTCTGATAATACCATTGAGTTATAAGTTAAAAATGTAGCAATTCAAACTACTCTCTGCACCTGGGGGGAGGAGAATAGTCAGTCTCATGGGCAAAATGCAAAGTCTCTACTGTAGATCATACCTAACTCTTGGATGTATTACTTCATGGAGAATGATACCAATGGCAGGTTTTTCTTCCAGGAGGCCCAGAATTCTTTGTGGACACCATTTCATTATCTTCAAAATAACCATGGGTGGTAGAATCATCTTTCTATCTATCTATCTATCTATCTATCTATCTATCTATCTATCTATCTATCTATCTATCT
>NW_027187374.1:16110071-16116256 GCF_028583685.1 Petaurus breviceps papuanus
TCTGTCTGTCTGTCTGTCTGTCTGTCTGTCTGTCTGTCTGTCTGTCTGTCTCTCTACCTATCTTTTATCTATTTATATTCCTACCTATGTCTATGTCTATTTCTCTCTACTTATTTTTCTGTTAATTTGTTTTTACAGGTAATGGTAAAATTCTAAACTAAAGTCCTGTTCATATATCTCATTGGTACATTGAAATGTCCTTGAGTTCTCAGACTGTGACAGCAGAACACAGGCTCAGGCACTACTTGCCAAATTTTCATAATATTTAGAAATGGAGATAATTTTTGAGATGCTCTTGTCCAAGAATCATATATTTAGAGCTGGAAAGAACTTTAGAATTTGTGGAACCCCAACCCCTACTTTGACAGAGAAGGAAACTGAGATACAGAGAAGGCAAACAGCTAGCCCCAAGGGCACACAGACTGTAAATAATAGAGCTAGGATTCAAACCTAGGTTCTCTGGCTCCAAATCTAGCACTTTTCCCATTGTACTATATTGCTTCCCCCTTATTTACAGATAAGGAAATTGAGGCTCAAAGAGATGATTAAGTAGCAAGGTGCTGGAAAAGTTTTGACTATGGACTCTGTGAGGTACTGAATATGTTATCCAATTAAATCCAGTTAAATTGGTTCAGTTAAGTCCAACTCTTTGTGACCTTGCTTTGTCATTTCCTTCTTTAGCTCATTCTACAGATGAGGAAACTGAGTCAAACAGGGTTAAGTGACTTGCCCAGGGTCACACAGCTGGTAAATGTCTGAGGTTAGATTTGAATCCGAGAAGATGAGTTTTCCTGACTGCAGGCCCAGCACTATATGCACTATGGCGCCACCTACCTGCCGAAAAACTAGGACAAAACTAGGTAGGGGGCAAGATGCTCATCACAAAGTGATCGTATTTTTCTAGTCACAGATCATGGAAATGATTCATGAAGGCAATGATGGTAATTTACATTGTGAAGGGAAGACCCATATTGTTGAAATCATGGATCCTTAAAATATTAGAGAAAGTAATGAGTAGTGGAATGGATGGACTGTTGGACTTGAAGAACTGAGTTTTAATACCAACTCAGATACTTACTAGAGATATGACCCAGGGCAAGTCACTGAAATGCTCTTGGCTTTCACTTTCTTCATCTAGAAAGTCATAACACCTACGTCCAGAGTTGTGAGGAAAATATGATAATTTGCAAACCTTGAAATGCTATATAAATGTTAGGTATTGTTATTGCTATTGTGATAGATGACATTTATATGGTGCTTTGCGATTTACAAGGGTCTTTATGTACTTTTTCTCATTTGATTCTCACACCAGGGTTTTGAAGTTGGTAGAACAAGAGTTATTATTATTTTACAGATGAAGACCCTAAAACTTAGGTGAAGTCACTTGACCAAGGTCATGTAGCTAAGCTGGTGGTAGTCAGGTCTCCTGAGGGAAATATTAATGTTCTCTCCATCACCTTGAAGAGTTAGAATGCTAGGAGTTTGAGTGAATTGCCCAGAGCTGAAACTTGAACCCCATCTCGTGACACATCATCTGGTGCTCATTCCATGTGACTAGGGCTATGTTAATGAATGCAGACATATGAGCAATTATAACTGAAATATTTGCCATTTCCTGGAATTTATGATCTGGTAGAAAATAGATTGATTTCTAATACCAAACTATTTCTTCTGTGCCTATTGGTTTAAAAAAGTCTGGGCATATTTGGTTTAAAAAAGTCACCCGTGTAACCTTGGGCAAGTTACTTGACCCCAATTGCTTTAAAAAAAAAAAGTCACATAATGAAATGTTTTCTGCATAGGTAACACTTTTTTTTTCCTGTTCTAATTTCTGTACTCCCTGCTAATTCTCCACTTTTCTCTCCCTGCCCCCTTCTTACCCAAGCCACCCTCCCCCCAATACTGTTTTTAATCATTTCACCCTGACCTTCCAGCTGTCAGTTGCCAAGAAATTGTTATTTATGACAAAATTGCTGGGGTAAGAATTTGTTTTGTTTGATGCCTCCTTTTGAATAGTATGGAGAAGTTCAAGGTCTGTCTATCAGAAGGGTCTCTTCAGTGACAGATGGTTGCTATAGATGTCTTCAGGCAATGAGTCTTTTATTTAGAGGTGGAGGGAGTTGGCATTTGTGGTTTTCTTTCCAGAAAATTCTCCTTTAATTGGTAGCAATATGTGAAGGAAATGCAGAAGTGACCTTCTCACCAGATTAGGCTTGTTCCATCTGTGGCATAGCTCACTCAGCCTAAGGAATGTAGTTATCATCTTCATTGTTTGGTCACATTTCTTAAATACCCTTTGGGTGTTGGGTTGGACATTAAAAACGAAACAAAACCTCACAGAAACAGATGGGTATCAACTGACCAGTAAATGTGTTATTTAGGAAGTCCTGCAAATGAACTGAGGTACCTCAGAAACCAAGTATTGATATCAAGTCTCCTGAGAGAAGAGAGTGGTAGGAGCAGTCAGGGTTTCGATTAATGTAAGCACCTCCAACTTAACATTTGTGGGAAGGTGAGAGATGGTGGAATGACGTAGTAGATATGCATTTTGAAGGAAACCACCCAGACTTCTTGTTTTTGATATCCCTAGACTCCTGATTTGTTTAGGACAATTGTAAGAACTCTTAGAAAGGGTCTTTGACAGAAGTTGTCATTTCTAAAATTGAGAGATGTGGGAGCTGCTTGGTGCCTGAGGAGTTATTGTTTTTGAAAGACTGACATTTTTACTCCTCAGAAGACTCCAACAGCAAAATGATTCAGATCTAGTTGGAAGTTCTTGACCTAGGCATTTTCATAACCTACTTGTAATCACTTCTATCATGGCATTATTGCCATTTCCAAAAAAAAAAAATCCACAGAATGCATAACTCTCAGAATTAATTTGCTTGGAGAGTTTTGACTCCTTTTCTCTCAATGATGTCTAAAACATATCTTAGGGGCATTAATTAGAAATCTCAAACTGCAATAGCAATTAGACTATTAATTGAAGCCAAGAACTAATTATTAGGAGGAGTGGGAGTAGGAGAAAAGGTGGGGTTGCTTTCAGGAAATTGCAACTGCTTTGATGACCACAAATTTCTTCTCCAAAGTCCCTCATTTTTAATACCTATATTCTACCTAGTATATATGACTGCCATGAACACTATGGAGAGGAATTAAAAATGAGTATCACCAAGAAGGCAATGAAGAGGGTTGGTGTTCATGTGAGAAGGCTACAAGGTATAACAAAGAAGGACCAGAATAAAAAGTATCATCAAAGATATGTATGATTGAAAGAGAAGATCAAGTAGTGGGCATGATGAGCAACCTGCATGCTCCATTGGTATTCTCTAGATAACAAGAGAAAATGGAGAAAGACCTAGCATTGGGTGAACTTGTGTAAAGACATGGAACAAGTGATTGGGTATTAACAATCTGCAGTCAATGGAGGTAATACTTACATTGATGAGATCAATCACTTAATCAACAGGCTTTTAATTAAGTACCTACTATATGCCAAGCACTATTGTAGGTACTAGCGATACAAATACAATGAATGAAATTAACCTTGCTTTCAAGAAGTTTACATTCCAAATGGAGGTGACAACTTTATATACACACACACATACATACATATATATATATATATACACAGTACATTCAGAATAAATATAATGAAAATAAAGGCAAACAATTACTGTATTAGAAATGAAAACATCTTAGTGTTATTATGAAAATAGTTTTGGCCTTGTGGACCCCCTAAATGGGTTCTCCAAAGACCTCCAGGGATCCACAGACCACACTTTGATAACCATTGGTTTAGATCACAGAGTGCTGGAGGTGGGGGTTGGTGATTGGGGGTGGATAATATCCAATAAAACTAGTGAGACAGGTTGGTCCAAAGGTGTAAAGGGTTTCAAAAGATAAAGAGTTTATATTTGATTCTAAAGATAGCAGAGAGCCACTAGAGTTTATTGATTAAGGGAATGATATGATTAGATCTATGTTTGAGGAAAATCACTTTGGCAGGAGTGTAGAACATGGATTGGAGTTATGTGAAATTCTAGTTGTGGAGATCAATTAGGAGGTTGTTGTAATAGTTTAGGTAAGAAGTGATGAAAACTTGAATAAGGTGATAGTTGTGTGAGTGGAGAGAAAGGGTTAGATGCAACAAATGTTATGGAGGTAGAAATGATGAGATTTGGAAACTGATCCCATATATGGGGGTGAGGAATAGTTAGGATTACAGGGTAATACATAAGTTAGAAACCAGGAGACAGGAAGAGTGATGGTTCCTTCTAGGGTAGTTTGGAAGACAAGTAGGTTTTGAGGGAAAGCTAATGAGGTATGTTTTGGACTTGGAAAGGGTACTTGGGAGTGTAGCATGTTTGTTTCAAATGTAGCAGAGAGTTAAAAAAAAGAATGGATCCTGGGGGAGGAAATAAGGGGAAGATCATGAAATCACAGATTCGTTTGGTTACTTAAGCAATTAGTAATTTTATCACCTATTTGGACTAGGGGAAGTAACAATTTCTCTGCATCTCAGTTTCCACATCTGTAAGATTAGAGGTTGAAGCAAATTGTTTTTAATATCCCCACAAGTTCCTGAATAGATGCTATGATTCTAATGGCAAACTGGCTAGTTTTCAGAGATCTTGAGTCAATTTAAACCCTTATGAAAGATTGGGATGGTGTATTGGATGCACTCTGACTATGCAAGGCTTAGAAAAGGTACATTGCATGTGTGCAGTTGTGTATGTGTGAATGGGGGTAAGGAGAAAGTTTTTTTTTTTCCCCAGGGAATTTGAAGGGATGCAGGCATGCAGAGAGACAAATTCATTTCCAGTCTAGGTTGATGGAGTAAATGAGCTCCCACAGTTTGATTCTGGGATTTAAATCCTGTGACAGTGGGAAACTGAAAGCCTCGTGATTCTTGGATATTTACAATGAAGCTGTCACTGGTAATGTTAGGTCACACTGGGGAGGGTCTGAGGTCAGTTTTCATCAGTGCATAAAGCTAAGACTGCTTGTGTACTTCCTTCTCTCTTCTAAACAGAAAGGAAGGAAAACAATATCTCTGAACTTTAAAATACTCAAATCCCTGCCTCTGCTATGTTGCCTAAGATCCTGGATAAGTCACTTGACCCCTGAGTGCCCGAGGCAAATCTCTAAGGATGTAATTCACAGAACAGTTTTAAATGCTCACTGATAGAGGGAGTTTCCTCACCAGGAGATCCTTACACATATTAAATGCCAGGTCTACATTCCCTTCATCCCCCAATAAAAAAGCGATTTGCCAAACTTTTGAGCTGAATCAAGTGTAAGTAGGAATACATGGGAAGAAGGATTTTTATTTTCCTTTCTCTGCTAACCCATCAGAAAGGTTAATTGGAACAAGTGAAACAAGATTACCTTTGACCTCGGTTGTTTTTCATTGAGTTGACCAATAAGATGTGCTTTCCTCTAGACTTTTACAAATGTTACCAAGTGCACTGCTAACCTACCTGATTTTTCATAAGGTCACTTACTTTCCTTATTTTCTCCATGATTTGGGACTTAAAAGAGGAAGTGCTGTTAGGAAGAAGGTTTAGTGATACATGTGGTGAGATGATAGGCATTTACTTATGAAATCAGAATTTGCCAATTAAAATAGCTTCTCTCTCCCCCTCCCCCCAAGTGTCAAATTACCTGGGGAAAGATTGCAATTTGTTTTCAAATATTCCAGACCATTTTGGCAAATGCTTCTATATGTTTTTTTTTAAAACTTGAAATAAGCTACAAAATGTTCTGAGGCTTTGTTGGATTCATCTTTCCTTTGGCACCTAGAATTATTCTTTGTGTGTAGTAGGTACTCAATAAATGTTAGTTGTAATTATTGAATTTCATTAAAAATATTTTTCCTTCTACTTTTCCTGAATTTGCATAACAAAATGATGCAGCTTGGCTGAGTGGAAATAACACTTAGGTTTGGTACCAGATAGTGCTGGGTTTGAATTCTGCTTTACCTCTTAATACCTGTGTAACTTTGGAAAATTCAGTTCAACATAATTTAATGTGCAAGCGTTGCTGGTAATGTTTATGTAACCTTGGACAAGTCACTTAATCCGTATCTATTTCAGTTTCCTCAACTGTAAAATGGGAATAAAAATAGCACCTACATCCCAGGGTTGTTATGAAGATCAAATGAGATATTATCTATAAAGCAC
>NW_027187375.1:0-21332 GCF_028583685.1 Petaurus breviceps papuanus
TCTTTCTCTGGATGAAGATAGTGTCTTCCTTCATATGTCTTTTGTAGTTAATTTGAATATTTATAGTAATCAAGAAGACTTAATCCCTCATAGTTTGTCTTAAAACAATATTGTTGCTACTATATACAATATTCTCTTGGTTCTACTCATTTAACTCTTCATTATTTTGTGTAAGTCTATCCATGTTTCTGATATCATCGAGCTCATCAATCCTTAGAACACAATAGTATTCCACCACAATCATATACGATTTCTTCAGTCATTCTCCAATTGAAGGGTATTCCCACAATTTCCAGTTGTTTGCCAACCACAAAGAGAGCTTATAGGGTTTTTCCTTTCCCTAATCATATTGGGAAACAGACCTAGTAGTTGTATTGCTGGATCAAAGGACAGAGGCAGTTTAATAACTCTTTGGGCATGATTCCAGATTGCTCTCCAAAATGGTTGAATCAATTCACAGTTCCACCAACAGAGTGTCCTAATTTTTCCATATCATCTCCAACATTTGTCACGTTCCCCTTCAATCCTTTTACCCAGTCTGATAGGTTTAAAATGATATCTCAAGATTGGTTAGTTTGCATTTCTCTAATCAATAATGATTTAGAACATTTTTATATGGTTATAAATTGTTTTGATTTCTTTATTGGAAAACTTCCTTTTTGTATCCTTTGATCATTTATCAATTGGGGAATGACTCTTATTCCTATATATATTGGACATCTAGAATAGGATATCTTATCATGTCCAAAGCAGAACTCATTTTCTTTCTCTAAGAATGTTCTCTATTTCTGTTATATTACTGTTCAGGGTGCAACAAATCCTCCCAGTCACCTGGTCTACAACTTAGCTATCATACTCAACTCCTCACTTTCTGTCACCTCTCCACCTTCCCCCCCTGCCACACACCTCGAAAAAGTTGCCAAGTTCCATAAACTTTTCATTTATATCTCTTGTATATATACCTTCTCTTCTCTGCTGCTGTCACCAGCCTAGGTGCAGGCCCTTATCACCTCCTACCTGGACAAATGCAGTACCCTTCTTATTGGTCTCCCTTTGTAAAATCTCTTTACTTCAGTCTATCCTCTCGTCAACTGTCAAAACAAACTTTCTAAAGTCCATATCAGACCATATCAACTGTTCCCAACTCCCCACCATTTAATAAACTCCAAATTCTAGAGTCTCCCTATTATCTTTAGGATCATATGTAAAATTCTTTGTCTTTTAAAACCCTTAATAACCTGGCCCCTTCCTGCCTTTCCAGTCTTCTTATACCTTGCTCCATCCTCACCTCTCCCTCTCATACTTTGTGATCTAGTAATACTGGGCTCCTTACTGCCCCTCCATTTCTTGTCTCTAAGTATTTTCCGTCTATAAGCATCTGTGGGAAAGAATTATTCCTTTGTGGGCATTTGTGGGAAAGAAACTATTCTTCTTTGCATCTTCAATCATATCTAGCATGGAGGCTTTTCCCATCACAGGACTTTAGTGAAATGTTTCAGAGCATTAGAAATCTAATAATTGAATTAGATCATTTAGTCCTAAAATATATGCTGGGAAATGTTTAATAACCAGCTCTCAAAAGGAGAAAAAAAAATGCTGGCCATACTTTTAAGGTTAGTCTGCATTAGAAACATTTTCTCCATCACTTTCTTAAGTCTAGGAAATAACAGTAAGTTAAATCCTGATTTGAAACATTTCCAAATTTCTGAGGTATACATGTACATTTATTGTATATTTAACAATCAGCTCTTATGAGTTGGGTCCAACTCACCTTTTATACCTCTCCCTTAACTCCTCTAAAAAATTTCTGACAGAACAACTACAGATATAGGGAGCTCATCGCCTTAGAAAATTCTCTTTTTTTAGTTCATAAATCACAGGATAATAGATTTGAAGCTGCAGGGGACCTCAAATACCATATTGCCCAAACCCTCTTTTTCCTGATGAGAACTCTAAGGTATAGAGAGGTTAAGTTACTTCCCCAAGGTCAAATAGGTAGTAAACCACAGAGGCAGGATTTGAGTCCAAATTCTTTGACTCAAAATCAATTGTCTTTTCCACTTTTCCACACTGCCTTTCTAATCTTTCTTATGTTGAGTCAAATTTTCCTCCTTGCAACATTCATCAGGAACAAGAGAAATTATTATTTAATTATTTAAGTTACTAATGTCTTTCCCAATAAAATTCAAGCTCCTTGAGGGCAGGCACTGTATCTTACATAGTGAATATATTTGTAACCACTGTAGTGCCAAGCTTAATTCTAGACACATAGTAGATGAACTCATTGCTTACTGAGTAATAATGATAATTTTCTCCTGGGAAATAATAGAATCTTAAAACTAGAAGCATCATTGACAGTTTCCTCCCCTCCACTCCATCTTCCTAATTGCAACAAAGGTACTTTTTTTTTTCTACTTTTAAAGAGCACAGCAGTAATTTTACTTGGGGTTGCTGCATTAAGGATAAACCCTGTTCTAATGTATCCAAGGAAACTCTTTGGTGATATTACAAAACTGAATTTGAAAGCTTTTCTGACATTAAGTTGGAAAAATAGGTCATTGTTTTTCTTATGACCCTATCCTAGACTTTCTGACTTTGACTCTCTGGTTATCAGAAAAAATAATAGTTTATCTATAAGTGGAAAATTGTGACCAACTTTAGTATTAAATGTAAAAGAATGCCTAGCCACCTCATTTATTGCTTCTGAACTTTAAAAGGTCTTTTATATCTTGTGTACCTGTATGTATTTGTGTAGTGATAGCTTTCAGACATTAGAATAATCTGCTTTCCAGATCCCAATTTAAGCCAAGTTTTCTCAGACTGAAAAGGTAGTTAAGAAAGGATTCAGTAGCATGTGTGACCCACCTTTATATCACCCACCAGAGCATGATAATGTTTCAGGGCACTGATGAAGATCTCTGCAAAGCCATGGCAGAACATTGGAGATGGGTGGACTCTTTCCAACTCCAATGACACAATTAGATCTATCACTTAGAAAGTGTGGCTCCATTGATATCACATGTGCTTGTTGGTCCTGGGGCAGTAGGAAGGTACGGAAAGGTTGAAACAAATTTTGTTTTCTTCTATTTAGATATTTTGCTGTCTTGGGGAGGGGAAAATAAAACAAAACTTTTTGGAGGGGATAACAGATTTTGATTGCTAATGACTGCCTTTCATTTATTTTAAGGTAATCTAGGTCCTCAGTCATGCATTTTAGCATAATTGGAAAAAGGGAAGGCCTGAGTATTTGTTCTCCTTATGATAAAATTTATTCTTCAAGTTTATCCTCGCAATATTCTTCATTGCTTTAGGAAAAGTTGTTGATTTAAAAAACAATGATAATCACTGATGACAAGAAGATTCCTTTAGAAAAAATTTTTTTTTTTGTTTTTTTGCTTTTTGGAGGGGTGAAGATAGGGCAATTGGGGTTAAGTGACTTGCCCAAGGTCACATGGCTAGTTTTGTATTAAGTGTCTGAGGCTAGATTTGAACTCAGGTCCTCCTGACTCCAGGGCTGATGCTCTATTCACTGCACCACCTACCCACCCCAGAGATGCCTTTCTTTTAGAAAAGTTGTTGAGGCTATCATAGGGTAATTCATTGTGTCCATACATTTAAAAGCTGAATTCCTGGGACAGCTATGTGGCACAGTGAATAGAGTTCTGAGTCTAGAATCAGGAAGACCTAAATTCCGATGTGACTTCAGAGCCTAACTCTGTCACTTAACCTCGATCTGCCTCAGTTTTCTCCACTGTAAAATTAAGATACTAATAGGGATTGTTGTAAAGATCAAATGAGATAATGTTTTTAAAAATACATAGTTGTCACTTAGTAAATTCTTTTGCTTGTCCTATTACCTTTTTCCTATTACCTTTTGTTTGTCCTTCTTTGGGCATTTAGGATTTTTTCACTTTTCCAGGCCATGCATTAAGGCCCTGTTAATGCAACCCATATTGAGATCATAGGAATCATTAGTTAGGTAGCATATCATAGTGGATAAGGCACTAAACTTGGAATTAGGAAGAACTTAGTTCAAATTCCACCTCAGACAAAACTATGTTCCCTTGGACAAGTCCCTTCAACCACTCTTTATTTCAGTTTCCATCTCTGCGAAATGAAGGGCCTCCCATTTCACTCGGCTCAGTATTCTTTTCTAGCTCTGAATCTATGATCCTGTGACTAGCAGTAAATTCATGCTAATGCCTTCTCTGGAAATTTCTGTAAACATAACTTAATTTCTCAAAGATACTAAGATAAAATTCTGTAATATTTCATACTTCTTCATTTAACATATTTTATAAAGTTATGTCAGTATTTAGAAGGATTTGTAATCTTTAGGGAAAAAAACCCTCCGATATTGTACTTTCACTTGTATATTTATAATTATAAACTGTAAATATCCTTGGAAGTTGGGTTTTTATTTTCAGTTTCTTGCCTTGTAATCTTTGAAGGCTTCTATCAGTATCAGAGGGATAGTATAACATTTGTCTATCATCTCTACTTTTCCAAAATATAAGGAACTACTGAGCACTTTTTTCATGACTATTAGAAAAAGTACATTTTAAATTTATTTTTAAAAGCATTTATTTTATACTTTCTGATGAATGTTTGGATTTTCTAGTGTGGTCTTGACAGTCAAATGATCTATTTAACACTATATTCAAAGCATGATTCTAACTATAGTCTATAAGGAAGGAACAGGAGGAGAGAAGAGCAACGCCAAACTGAAAACTGTGTGAGCTTAAGACAAAAGATAAACACGCACATATACACACACACAAGAAAGAAAACATTTTTGATGGATCTGTGATCTCAGTGGAAGGAGGTATTTTCTCCAACAGTTTAGAATGTAACCCATTCATCCTTGTCCATCAACTCTGAGTCAGGTGCTTCTATAAATTTTGGTCATTCCCCCATTGTGCTGGAGGTAGAGGGTAGAGTGTCTTCCTCTACATCTTTTGATATGGTAGATACACCATGCACTTTGTCCACCTGGTTTTACTGTCAATATTCAATCAGTGACCTTTTGTTGCCTTAAAAGGGTAAGTTATCAGGATAGTGTTTTAAAAAACCAAAATAAGTATGCATAATTACTACTATTAAAATATTCTTTGGGGTTTTTAGGATGTTATGTTATGTCCTTTGTTTCAATCTGTAAAATAAAATATTTATAAAATAATAGTAATAATAATGATAATAAATTTGCATAGTTTTTTTTTTTTTGCTTTTTGGAGGGAAATTGCGGTTAAGTAACTTACCCAAGGTCACATGGGTAGTTTGTGTGTGTGTGTGTGTGTGTGTGTGTGTGTTAAGTGTCTGAGATCGGATCCAAACTCAGGTCCTCCTGACTCCGGGGTCGGCACTCTACTCACTGTGCCAGCTAGCCGCCCCCTTTTTTTTTTTTTGCATAGTTATTTAAAAGCACTTGCACATTTTCCCCACATTCATTAGCAATTGCTCTATAAATGATAGACTTTGTAATAAGCTATACATGACATTGTGGAAGAACCAACTCTATAGAAAACTTATGTATCTTTAATGAGGTTTATTAAAGGCTATTTTTTACAGAGGTCTTGGGAGGACTGGAAGAAGGTATACTTTAGTTCCTCAGGTCTGTGTCTTATGTGGGGTTGCCATTAGCAATCTGGGCAGAATGGGGTCCTGGGTCTCAAACCACTTCATTGGGTGTCAGCTTTCTACACGGTTCATGGGAAACGAACAGGGAAGCCCATTCTTTTCTTTTTTTTTTTTTTAACTTTTCGCATTATTAACAAATTCTTTCTTTTTGAACCAAACTCTGTTCCTGTAATTTTTACTCTTTTGCTTAGTTATGCTCTCAAATTAGCCAAAGTGACTCTAATAAATAGTCTATGTTACAAACTTCAAAATATTTGAAGATAGCTATCATATACTTCCTTACTGTTTGTTTCATTTTTTTAATGCTAAACATTCCTAGTTTGTTCAGCCTTTGATCATATGACTTCATGAGGATATTTTGAAGCCCAACCTCATCCTGGTTGCCTTCCTGTATTTTCCTTCCATCTTGAGAAAGACCGTCTTAGAAAGTACCCAGAACCAAACATTTGCCTAATTTTTTTGAGGATAATGTTTCTATCAATTCTGGCCAAGATTATTTTTTCCACATGAAAACCATGTCATGTTATTGAATCAAATCAGTTCTCTAGTCAACTAAAATCCCTAATTTTTTTTTTAATATTCTACCCATTTGAGATAATTTTTAAGATCCTGATTTTTTCCATTCATCTTGTTAGCTATCCTTCCCAACTTTGTCATCTGTACTTTTGTTAATCATGTTATCATGAATCTTCATT
Source organism: Petaurus breviceps papuanus (assembly GCF_028583685.1). Classification (NCBI taxonomy): domain Eukaryota; kingdom Metazoa; phylum Chordata; class Mammalia; order Diprotodontia; family Petauridae; genus Petaurus; species Petaurus breviceps. The sequence goes on from NW_027187375.1 coordinate 6,333, forward strand.
CAAAGTAATTGATTAAAAAATGTTGAAGAGAACAAGGCTAGGGGTAGATCCTAGTAGCATGCTACCAGAAATCTAATTCTTTCTCTACCTCCCCAAGGTTGATACTGATCCATTCCACTTATGGGTCAACTAGGTAGCATGGAGGATAGAGCAGTGTACTTGGAATCAGAAAGACCTCAGTTTGAATCTAGCCTCAGGGAGTTACTACCTCTGTGACCTTGGGTAACTCACTTAACCTCTGTCTGCCTCAGTTTCCTTATCAGTTAAATGGGAAACACCTAAATCCAAGGGTTGTTATGTAGATAAAATAAAATAATACTTTTAAAGCATTTTGCAAACCATAAAGTACCATATAAATTTTAGCTTTTGTTATTATATAACTTTTTTCACAAAACAGCCCTATCAAATAATATTACATCATTGCTCCTGGGCACTGGACTATGTCTTCACTATTCTTCTTTCTTTAGGCAGATCTAAAATAAGCAAAACACACCCCTTTTATATCCTTCTTTTTATTTTTCCCTTGATAATTTACCCCTTCTTCCATCTTTTGTACCTAAATATATCATTCCTTGTGAAACCTTACTGGGAAAGAACAATGAACTAGGCTTGGGTTTGAATATCAGCTCTTCCTTGTGACCTTCAATCAATCACTTATTTTTGAGGGGCCTCACTTATTATTGTTGTTCTTCTTGTTTTTTCTGTTGCTGTATTATTGTTTTAAATTGATAAATTTGGATGAAATTTTGCTAAGATTCCTTTCAGTCCTAGCAATCTGTGGCACAATAAATAGTCTTGATCATATTGTTAGCATTCCATTTCTTTTTTTCAATTTTTGGAGAGCCTTCTATCCTTCTTGAGCCATTTTTCCTCTAAGAATTACTTGATGTAGAATTATGCCCATATTTTCACTGAACTTTTTGAAATTTGTTCTTTTCAAGTCTACTGCAAACTACCATTTCACTCTTTGGGCTAATATCAAAAAGTGTAGTTTGTCATGGTCATATTCTCCCAACTTGCCTATTTTTTTTCAACTTCCCCTACCATGTCTTCCTTGTTAGTCAGAATTAAGACTAGCCTAGAGTTCATATTATCTATTCTTCATTCTAAGAAATGAAATTGACAAACAAATTGAGGATTTGTCAGATGTTCACTGGAATCCATAGTTATTTGGGTAAACCTGCTTTCATTCCTAAATACCTTCTAAAGGTCCATTTTGTGATATGTATCAGGCATTCATCATTCATTCCTTCCATCTAACCATACAGGAGGTAATATGTTATGACAATGCTATTACTTCTTTTTCTTATTTTATCAGCACTCAAATAGACTCTATTTTCACTCATGGGTTTTCAGACAGGTGGGAGGGATATCTTTATTTTCACTCTTCCTGGATCACTCCCACAAATTGTGCTTTTTTGAATAACATAATATTATCTAATGCCATATTCCTGTTAGAAGTCCCTTTTTACCAGGTCTTGTTATTTCCTTTGAAGTCCCATGTAGTTCATTATTTTAAAACTCAGCTTAAAACCTCTTTGTCCATACTCTGGGGTGTAGGTAAAAATGCATCTATAGGCACATATATTGTTCTGTATTCATCTTAGTTATTTTCTCATATGAATCAAGAGTAGTATTAAGCTATTGTCTTTCTATAACATATCAGGTGTCTTCCAGCATATCTGTGTTTATGATCTGTTTGGTTATTTTTCTTCTTCCCATTTCAGTACCAATTTACAGCACTCTGTCATAGAAGTAAGTATCTGATAAAATGTATTCTTTTTTTTAAGCAATCGGGGTTAAGTAACTTGCTCAAGGTTACATGGCCAGTTATTTCTGGGTGTGGTGCTAAGTATCAGAGCCCAGATTCGATCCCAGGTCATCCCGACTCTGGGGCCGGTGCTCTTACTCACTCTGCCACCTGGCTGCCCCTAAGCAATTGGGATTAAGTAACTTGCTCAAGATTATATGGCCAAGTGTTTCTGGGTGGGTGCTAAGTGTCTGAGCCTGGATTTGATCCCAGGTCATCCTGACTCTGGGGCTGGTACTTTTACTCGCTGTGCTACCTGGCAGCCCCTAAAATGTATTCTTTCACACCCTTATGAGATGGATTCCATAGTCAGCCAAGAATACATGATTATAGTATTGTAAGCCATGAGCCATCAAACCAAATATTATTTTCCAACACAATATGCTTCTACAATATAGACAACTGTTAACTTCCCAAATCATTCTTTTCCTTCTAAAGCCTGAACCTTTAACTGGAAAGAAAAATATGTATTTTTTTAAAAAAACTTCTCCCTTTCCATCTCTAAATCTTTCATTTACTTTCTAATAACTCCATTCAAAAAAGCCTTTCATTTTTTTTCCTGGCACCTACATGTATCATCAGGAAAAGGTACAGTTGTTGGGTTTGATGATTCTCTCAGCAAATTCTCTATCAGAGATTGTATTCTTAACGTGCATTCAAAGAAAACAGCACCAATCCTGATGAGTGCTGTCAGGGCTATAAGAGTTCATTTCTATAGTCTTTAGCACTTATGTCTGTTTTTCCTGGAGCTTCTAGGAAGGAGCCAGTAATTGATTTCTTTGCATCTTCTGGCAACTTGGATCTTCCTTATTACTGGGAGACAGAGTCATAATAGTGAGCATTTATAGAACATATTGCTATGAACAAAATATTTTCCTCATGATAAGTTCATAAATTAAGTAGTATAATAGTATCTCCATTTTACAAGTGAAGAGACTGAGGCTTATTATAATTAGGTGACTTATCCAGGGTTACATAGCCAATGATTGTCAGACTAGGGATTTGAACTTAGGTTTTTTGATTGTATTCCTTTCAATTGTCCTTTCCATTCCTTCTTCCTCAAAAAGTTCAGAAGACATGCCTTTAAAGAGCTCCCATGACTTAGATTTCCATGCCCTTCTCCTTCTTTCCTGTCACACTTTCCACATTTCAGCCTCTTTATCCTCCTCATGGTTCCTCTCTGTTGTCCCAGAATCTTTTGTTTCCTGACTTTCTTTTAGGATTATTTATTGCCTTTTATTCTCCTTAAAAAGCAAAAAACATAGAGATATATTCTTCCAGTCTTTTCACATTCTTTTTTAAGCACGATTAAAATGGTATGCACTCAATACATATAAGGTGAAAAATTTTCTCTAGTATGAGGATAGGCTGTTAGGTCACTGGGTCAGCTCCCTAGGAGAGTTCATACCTCCTACTATTGGAGAGAGTTAGGATTATACCTTGGTACACATTTCCCTGAAAACCCCTACTGATAACTGTCACAGAAAGCTGTCTGTTTTCCAGGACCATTCAATAAGTAAACTGGGCTACAAGCCTTCCTATCCTATCAGGAAAGATGGTATGTTTTAGGCAATTCGTTTTTAGGGAGTAGAATGAGTCTAAGATCCCCCAGGTATTGTGCTCCACTAACTTCGGAGGCATACTGTTCATTTGTGCTTTTTTATACCTAGTCAAATGATCAGGGACCAGGGATGGGGGTAGGGGGTAGGAGGGAAACGTGTATTTGTGTAGACTGACTTTTAAAATAGGATTCAGAAAGAGTTGCTTTCCCCCCCTATTTCATTTATTCTGCCTGTTAATACTAGAATTTAACAAGCTAATTCATGTGCTTAATGTTTTCCATCTAACTCAGCCAGTTTTTGTTAGTCTCTTTTATTGTAGAATGCAATCTCAGTAAAATTTAAGTCCACTGAGTTATCATCTTACTTATATTGATTAAAATATAATAATTGGCTGAGGTTTTCTGACTTTATAGCACCAAATTAACTTGTGTTATGGCCCTATCTTGATATTTATACTCATGAGGGATGCCCACATTGTTTTGAGAATTATTTCTGATATAGTTGTTGGTGGGGGCGGGGTAATGGAGAGAGACAGAGACAGAGAGAGACACAGAGAAGAAAGAAGGAGGAGAGAGGGGAATTTTTTTCAGTAGTTTTAATTCATGTTCTATAGCTCACTTGCCTTTTTTTTAATCTTGGTAATTGAAATAGTAACTAATGGTGACAAGACAACAGCAATATGATTAGAGCCTTTCTCCCACCATTTACCCCAGGAATGTGAATCACTTTTTGAAAGTATCTTGTATTCCCAGAACAAAAATTCCCCAAGAAGAGCCATTGTCCAAGCTTCCAAGGAATTGCAGTTGCTTCTCTTCATTACTTCTAGCATCCTTCTTCTGGCAACCTGGCTCAGGGCTATTTTCAGAGTAAATTCCCAGTCACACATACTAAGCTGCCCTATATTTCTTTAGAATGGTGAGTGGAATGGGAAAAAAAGTGAATACTTCTATATTTGTTTTCTGGGGTGGATGCCCTGTAATAAGGCAGTCTTTTAAGAAGGAAGAGAAAATTTAGACCTTAGAAAAAATGTCTGTTATTATTAGATAGAGACAGCCATCAGGATATTAAATGGTTTAATAGGTCTTATTAATTTTCTTTGCAATTCCAAGTATCTTTACATTACTTGATTTTCATAAATAGATTCCAAAGTGTTTTTGTTTATGTAGTATGTATGTATACATATATATATATATATATCATGATATGGTAGTCATTGATATATCAGAGTATATGATGCTATCAGTGGATTTATATTCCAACACTTGTTAAGTAGGTTTAGATGCTCAGATATGCTAATTAATGAACTAATACTATGATTGGTCAGATTTAAATTGATGCAATCAGATCAAAGTCATGTCCTGTCACCAAAGAGGTAAAGCAAGCTTATCGAATGGAACTAAGTTTATTTAGCATCAGTATTTACATTTTATTCTTTGAAAGTTCAGCAGGACATAAAATTCACCACAAATCACCAAGACAATTGTCTAAACAACTTTCAGATGGAATTGATTATGTTTTGGAGGTGTCACACAAAGTAACACTCAAGAGATTCTAGGCCCTTTGTGTCTAGTTAAAATAGCTATACAGGTTGAAAATCAAAGAAAGCCTCTTCTAGCACTAAAATTCTGTAGTATTCTGTTAACCACTGTGTTTAGTGACCTATCTTGGATCTTCTCAAATCTCATCAATACACTAAGAGGTAACATGAAAGAACAGATGTTTGGTTGGGTCTTGGAGACAGGAAGGCCAGGATTCAAGGTTTAACTATAACACCTAGAAGCTGTGGAACACTCATTGCATCACTGAGCCTTTCAATGCCCCAGCAACTCTCCAAAGCAGGTATTTTTTCAGTATTTCCAAGGTCTCCTATCTGATCAAAGTGCATGTTCCTTTCTTAAATTTAGATACCAACCAATCCAGACCTTCTTTTCTTCTGCTATTCCTGCTTATATTCTTTATGAGATTCTCCACAAATGATGGCAAATTTCTCAGAATAATGTTTTTAATGCACAAAATAAAGTACATGGGATAAGTGGAAATCAAATATATTGAGATACAGTTATGAAAAAAAATTTGAAGCTAGTTCATGGATGCCAAGTGAAGAACCTATTCTCCAAAAACACAAGTTACAGACTAGTTGGCCTATTTACTCACCAGCTAGTTTCTACATCAGTGTAAACTGTGGGTCCAGCCCCACTCCTGCTCTCTCCCAATCCCCACTAAGATGTAAATGAGGATTCTATAAGTAAAAAATTATACCTGTAAAGTTAATGATTAACTATGGATTTGCTTTGATTGAAACTGAATGTGATTACTAAATTCTTTTTTGATGACTGTACGTTATGAGTGATGATAGGCTGCCACAAAAAGTTGCTAAATTCAGCACATTAAGTTACTGCTTAACTGAGTTAACATATGTTATTGACATGAACTTGGAAACAAACTCAAGATTTGTTTCATCTAAGCTAAATGAATCATGAGTGGTAGAGGTATCCATTCTAAGGATGTAGAAGGATTTAGGGGTTTGTCATGCCCGATATAATTTCTTTAGGAAATCATGTAAACAATTTTTATGTGTCATGTATTACAACAGGGCCCCAAAGAGCTAGATCAAGACCTATTTATGAATCTTGAAGATTTACCTTGTAGATCTACAAGCTTTCAATTCCCTACTTTGGAGCAAATATTTGCCCCTTGATCATTTTGATTTTTGAGGTTTTTCCTCTATTCATGGTCTGAGAGAAGTGGGGTGGGTGGGGTAATGGTAGCAGCTGAAGTGCATTTGACAATCTCAAACTTGATGATTAAGTGGGTGAAGACTCGTACCATAGGTAGTAATTGCTATACTTATCTAACTCAGTTTCCACCTTCAGCTTTAATATGTCTAAATGCTTTTCTAGTATCACAAAACAGACTGAACTATTTAGTTTCTAGATTCCAAAAGGATGAGTTGGTCTGAAACGATTCCTTAAACAGTGAGGCTAATCATTCATTAGCTGAAGGATGATTATCCTCTGGAAAACTGTCATTTAGTGAAAATTTTGACTGAGGGTAGTCCCAGTTGAGAAATATAACATGAGTATAATTCAAGCATACCTGTAAAATTCAAATATGTTGACAGCATTTTACTAGAACTCCAATATTAAGAAAAATTAAGGAAAAAAGTTTATGGAAATGATGTTTAAGATCTTTCATTCACAAGATAATCTGAAGAGATTCTTATCTGACATCTCAGTCCCTCTTTTACTGTCTTCTTATATCACACTTAAATAGAGAAAATAAATAAAAATGATGATGAAAGGTTCATGTCTGGAATTCCCATTCCCGCAAGCATCCCCCTGCTGAGAGACTGCTGTAATAAATTACTCAGCTACTGTGGCTCCTTTGATTTATTGCTGCAATAGATCATGAGACTGATGACTGACATGAACATGTGTCCTATAGACAGCTGGGGTTTTGTTATGTTTTATTTCTCTTTCTTCATTTTTAAGTGCTTAGTTTGGAATGTAGAGGGGAAAAAGGAAAAAAAAAAACAATGAAGCTGACAGAACATCGGGAGCTGCAGGATGCCTCCTTTCAGTGACATTTACTCTGCATCTAGACATGTCTCTCCAGCCCACCACCCACACACACAGGTCTGTGTAAAATAAAAGTGGGTAAGATACCTTTAAACACACATGAATCAGGCTATGAAAAACCAGACTTTATTTGAAAAAAATTATATGTATCCAATTGCAGATGCCATCTTTGTCTTTAATCTTCCTCAGGGCTACTACAAATTATCATGGAAATCATATATTACAAAATATATTTAAAATATGTATATGTAATATAAAATGTATTATAGGCATTTAAAATACAAGTAATTTCTTCTGCCATCACCAAAAACTAGTCATTTAGCTTTTATGTGAAGATGTTTAGCGAGAGGAAACCACCACCTCTTGAAGTGGCCCACTTCACTTCTGTTTAGTTCCAAGTGTTAAGAAATTGCTTCTTATATCAGTCCTAAATCTGCCTCTCTGCAATGTCCTGGTTTCTCCTATTTCTACCCTCAGAAGCCAAGCAAAAGAAGTCTAATTTATCTTAAGAATTAGGAATTAGGCTTATTAGATATGACAGCTCTTAAAATTTTAAACAAAATTGTCATGTCTACCCTAAGTCTTTTCTTCTCTTCTTTCATTTTCATGGTATAGGGAATTCCAAAAAACTCAAGACTTACACATTTTGGGTCAGATTTTAGATATTTGACCTCAGAGGATCAGTTTCTCTTTTTGTTTCATTGCCCTTGGAAGTTTTACTTCAAGAGAAACTGCTGAAATGAACCTTATATAACCCTAGTACTGCCCCAATGTGGGGAATGGAATTCCTTGAAGCATTCCTTATGGGAGTATCCTGTACCTGATGCCTGTGTTAGACATAGGAATTTACTATGCAATATGGATATAAGTATCAGGTAGCACGTCTTTTACCACCACAGAAAATACATCAAATGCTAAGGGCTCACAGGAGTCCATGAACAAATATAGAAACATGAAGCACTCAGGTTCATTGATGTTGCATTCCACCCCTCTCCCAAGCTAAGCATGCTTTTCTAGATCTTCTCCCCGCCTGTACTACCCCTGGAAACTGCCTCCCCACTCCAACCCCTACCCCTTGCTCTCTAGCCCTGTAGACATGCCTTTGTCATGGATCCATGGACCTGGCTTTAGTTTTTCATCTGCAGAGGGATTATCTGTTGATATTGTTCTCTAAGAAGCATACTTAAGAATATCTTCTCCCTCTATATGACTGGTGTCCAGACTTAGCATTATACACAAGGTAACCATGAAAGTGGTAATAGTTCACTCTTGGGATCTTTTTTCTAAGGTTTTAAACAAGCACAGATGTGCCACTTCCATAAACACACATGCATATACATGTATATATATAAATGTATGTATGTATGTATGTATTTTGGCCCCATGAACAGCCCCCTCTTGGGAACTAGATCAGAAAAGGAAACAAAGTCAGAAGAAGAAAGTGAGGAACTAGAGATCCAAAAAATTCCCCTCTAAGCCTTATCATGTGTTACTCCTCCAAAACCTCATTTTTTCTCTGGGATAGAGGGGGTTAGAGAAGCCTCATCCTTCCACCCTTATCATACTTCAGTTTGACATTCCAAGGGAGAAAGAACATGCTAAAATAATCCCAAACCATTCCCTAGCTCTTTTTTTGCAGACCACATAAGAGCTACTGACGAGAGTTTATCCCCCTGATCCTCAGAAGTTAGGTTCACCTCAAAAGTTCTCCCAGTCCCTGGAAATCAATCCAAGTAGTTCCTTTTGTTTTTTTAGCATGGTGCTGGCTATGTGTCTACCTCAGTGAGAGGTTCCCTTTAGTGAAGTGTTTCATATCTGTCACAGAATCAAGTTGATTGGACTACTCATAAAAAATTGAATAAATGTTCCCTTAATCAACCTGTCTTAAAAACCATTCTTTATATGACATCATCTCAAGCACTTTCATTGGTTGCCCTATCTGAATATGCATCATTTTATCAATGTCTTTCTGAAAACGTATTGTCCTAATCTGAATATAATACTCTAGAAATGGTCTGACCAGTTCAGAATAAAATTCATTTTCCTATACACTTTTTCTCTCTTAATGCTCTCATTTCTACAATGCATTAGTTTTCTTGGTTGCCATAACACATTGTTACTCATATTGAACAGTCCACTAACATCTTAAGATCTTTTTCTCATAAAATATTATCTAGTGCTTCCTCCATCATATGCTTGTTCTGCTTAAATTGTATATATACTCACAGTAGGTCTTGAAATAGACAGGAATTCCCTCCTTGCACATTATGCTTATTTATACTGTATACTAGAGTTGATTGACCATGACCAGAAATATAAACTTGGTTTCTCATTCTAAGTTTGCAGAAATATTTCTTCTCCCAGAATCATTTTTTTAATGGGCAGGAATAATTTAATTTTTTTACCTGTTCTTTGCTGTTCTTAATGCAGTGTTTACCATATACTAGGTGCCTAAGAAACAGTAGTTGGCAATGATTTACTGTTTAAAAGGCTTTTGGTCATAGGAGAAAAGGTGACTTATTTTATCTAGAAGCTGTTATTTGTATTGAATTTGCTATGCTTATGCATCATTACCTGCAAGGTATGGTCTTTGTGACCAAGAAAACAAAACAAAGTCATGGTAGATCTTTTTTTTCTGCCTATTAGCTTTCTTCTGGAAAAAAAAAAGAATCAAAACACAGTATAGTCAAAATCTAGCAATCCATGTCTTATGGCAGTTACTTTGTGACCTGTAGTTGTTTCTCCTTTCTATCTGATCAATGAGGTTATATTTATTTATTAAGAATCTAAAAAAAACATGCTTTTGAAATATAAGATAGTTCTAAACATCAAATAAGTTTAGAAATATAATTTTACAATTCTTAAGCTTCTTCCATATTTCCTATTATCTGTCCACAGCATTGAATCAGTACTTATAAATGATTTGTAATATATACATACATATATATATGTATACGCATATATATGTATACACATTATGTGTGTATTTTTATGAAGACACATACATATATACTTTGAGTGATCTATGATCTCCTCAGCATCCATGCAACCTCAATCGTACATTCTCAATTAACTGATTAAGCACCTACGCAATACAGGGCACTGTGCTAAGATTTTGGATATTCCGATTTGTAACAAAAATAATACATGATTAAATCATAAGAGACATGCAAACTTAGGGCTGAGTGAAATCGAAAGTGGAGAAAGGTTACAATCAACTCTGAGAATCAGGAAAGTCTTCCCAGAAGAGGCACTTTTTTGGTGGTTGATGTAATTGAATTGAGGGAGGGGATTGTTTTAGTTATAAGGAATGGTGCAAGCAAAAGCACCAAGAAGGGAGAGCATGGGTACACACTAGAAGTGGTGACTGGTACACTTTTGCTGGAACACAGCATGTAGAAGGACATAGTAGGAGACCAGGAAAGGTAAAGTAGTACCAAGTGAAATTTTGTATCTGTAAAGTTAATTCCATTTTCTGTTCATAACTTTATTCCATAGACAATAAGAAGCATTGATAAATTATAAGTAATAATAATAATATAGCTAGCATTCATATAGCACTTTAAGGTTTACAAAGCACCTTTGCAAATATCTCATTTGATCTTCAGAACAAAGTGGTGACGATCTCAGGTCACTAATTATTCCAAGAGTTGGTTACTGGTGGAAATATAAATAGACTTTAAAAAGAGGTTGGAAACATTTGTGAATGACAGAGTCACAGATGTCTTTTAAGAAGGTTTGACATGATATTAAGAAGAATAAACAGTTTTCCCTTTATCGTGATCCTTTGGGTCACTAGAGGTGAAATGAGAGATTGTGGATCTGATCAAATCAAAGAATTCCTTTCTTCTAAAGGAAATTTAAAATGTTTTTTACGGGAAAGCATACTCTTCTAGTCATCTGTTAACAGGAAGTTATCCTTCAGAAAGACAGCTGGGTCAGTAGTTCTTAAAAAAGGGGAAAGGGCAAGAAAGGTTAAAGGCTGTCCCCCATATAGGCATTCAGAGCGCAATGGGTCTCAAAAGATGTAAAGCCAGGCAAGCTTTGCTTATCTACATGATGGTTTTAATTCTTGTCCTCAAGAAGCTTAAATATACTTGGAAAGGCAATTTTAAGAAATATGGAAGAGACCGTAGACATGATCTGTCATTTGGGCATCTGCATGAGCCTGGGCTGTTTGCCTCAATTTCCTCATCTGTAAAATGAGCTGGAGAAGGAGATGGCAAACCACTCCAGTGTCTATGCCAAGGAAACCCCAAGTGGGGTCACAAAGAGTCAGACACAACGGACAAACAATTTGACTCTATCCTGTCATTTAAATGCATAAGCCTTTCAAGTTTGCAAATATATTGCAAACTTTCTCTCGTTTAAGCCTGACAATAACTGAGGTAGGTACCTTGGCCCAAAGGGAAGAAAGCTGGATTTAGGGATAGGTGACAGGGGTCGGAATCTTAATTATCCTATGCACTCTACTATAGGACTTTGAACATCTTACAAAATCTCTCAGGGTCTCGGTTTACTCTCTATAAAATGAGAGGATTGGGCTAGATAATTTCTTAGTTTCCTTCTCTAATATTAAAATTTCATTTTCTAGAAGAAGAAACAGAGTCTCAGAGAACTTAAATGACTTCCCCAAAGTCACATAGCTAATGTCAATGTCTAGATTCAAACCCAAGTCTGACTGACTGGAATCAAAGCCCAGCAATACGCCTTCCACATTTCCCAAGGCCTCTGAGGATCATAGAGTCAAGTACCCAGGGTTTACTGATAAAGAAACTGAGATCGGGAGAGAGTTAATGGTTTGTCTGAAGTCACAAAAATAATTAGTGGGATACATAGTTGTTCTGACTTGTATAGTTCGGTTATCCTATACAAATTTAATCTAATTATGCTGATTAAAACATTTGATCAGTTTCCCCCAATAGTGCCTCATAGCTAAATTAAAAAATGGGCCGAAAAGTAATTTTGGTCTAGAATATTTAGATTTGTTTCTATTTGGTGACTGTGTAAGAAAGAACCATTTTCTATTACTCTAGAATATTCTGTTTTTGATTATTTATAATTTCTCACACTTCAAAACTTATCCATTGTGAAATATTGTTTTTTAAATGACTTATTTCTATGTGACCTACAATTAACATTAACGTTTAGGTTATACAAAAGCCAGCGGCTAGTCCTCTAATTTTGGATTCAGGAAAAACTTACTGTTATTGAAACCCACATAATATAATGTTGTGTTGTTGGTATGTTATACTGACTACTCAGAACACTTTAGAGTATGTCCTTGAGCTATTGTGATGGCTGCTTTTTTGTCATCTTTTCTGGCAGCTGCCAAAAATGTAATGCTTAATGATTCAACTTAAATTACCTGAAATGAATCTTTGTGGGATAAACATAATGCTTGTCTAGTACAAGGAAGGTGATTATGTTGCCTTCATTGACATGGGAGGCATTCCTAACTCACTGACACCTCTCCCCAGTCTGAGTTATGGGTATTCTGCTTCTGAGCAAATGGAAGAACATTATACCTAGGTAGAAGCTCTCGTACATTATATGCCACTTGGAATCAGGTGGCCCACGTAGTGCAGTCTGTTGATGGTAGGAGCTGGCATCATATTCAAAATGACTAATGAACAAATGTGCAGGCATTGAGGAAGTAGAAGCCATTGTTGCTTTTCCAAACACTCCATCTTCAATATGAATTTTAAATAGCTTAAAATGCAAGAAAAAGTAATAGAAATAAAAGCATAGTCACTTGCAATACCATTACATGGAAGTGAGATGTGGCATTGTAGAGAAATATTGAATGTTGCATAAAAAAAAGCCTTCCTTGATTAGATCAATTACTATAGAAAATAGATGCAAAGTGTGAGTTTGAAATGTAGATAAATATATATTAACATATAGAGGGAGTACAGCATTGAATATTAAGAGAAATACGAGAAATGAAAAGGATTCCTTTTATCTTTATATTTTTTTCTTCTGTACTATAAACAATCACATTTATGGGCTTTTTGAGGCATATTGTAGTGAAACTATTGAAAATGTACTACTTAATTATGTGTGTCTAACTTGTCTTTGGGCAAAATAAGTGCAAGCATCAGAATTTGTTAGTGTTTAACTGTCTCTATGACTGACAATATCTCAATAAATTCCAGTGGTTCACTATTACTTCTAGGGTTGAATTCAAATTTTTCTATTTAGTATTTAAAGCCCTTCTCAACTTGGCCTGATCTTACCTTTCTAGTCTTATTATATGTTACTCCCCTTCCCACATTCTTTTTTTTTCTTTTTATGCAATCGGGGTTAAGTAACTTGCTCAAGGTTACATGGCCAGTTATTTCTGGGTGTCGTGCTAAGTATCTGAGCCCGGATTTGATCCCCAGGTCATCCCGACACTGGAGCCCGTGCTCTTACTCTCTGAGCCACCTGGCTGCCCCTAAGCAATTGGGGTTAAGTAATTTATTCAAGGTTACATGGCCAGGTGTTTCTTGGTGGGTGCTAAGTGTCTGAGCCCGGATTTGATCTCCAGGTTATCCCGACGCTGGAGCCGGTGCTCTTACTCGCTGTGCTACCTGGCTGCCCCCTTCCCACATTCTTTAGTGTGACCAAAGTTAGCACCCCTTGCTTTCTCACATGTATCATTCCTTTACAGTCTGTATGCCTTGATACAGCCAGTCTCAAGTGTGTGGACTTCATTTCCTGCTCACTTCTGTCTCTTATCATTCCAAAGCCTTAACAAATCCTCACAGATGCTGCTGTCTTCCTTCAAAGTGAACTGATACTAACGTGTGTTTGTGGATAAACTGAAAAACGCACAGCATTTAAAACAGCCACCAGATCTCTCCTGACCCAATCATGTTGACAGAAACTAGGAATAGGTTATTCAGTGTAAATATTGCTAATATGCCCTTCTTAGGATGAGACCCATGATATCATTGATACAAGGTCTTCTCCGGGAGGAGAATTTGTTCTCCCAATTCAGTTCAACTCCTGCTCTGTAATTTAATTTTTCAGAGGATTGTCTAGGCTGGTGAAAGTTGGCTTGTCTAGGATTACACATCGTCTTGTAAAAGAGAAAGGACTTGAACCTAGAGCTTCCTGACTCCTTGGCCCACTGTACCCCATCGTCTCTCACTATGAACTGATATTAAATGTGTGCATTTCTCTGAATTTTGGAATTGACCTTCTTTTTTCCTGTGACCCTTTCTTTACAGTGGGATGGGCTGTGGTAGACATAAAAGCAACCTACATTTGACAAAAGAAATCCTAAACAGAACCTATGTGTGTTGATTTTGATATTTTTAGACACCTTAGTCAAGGTTAGTTCTTTTAGTTCCTGTATTTTTGGTGATTAGTGATTTTTCACAATGTTTACAGTGCCAAAAAGCTCAAAAAAAAACTTAAAGATTTCTACCCACATACATCCTACTCAGTATGCTGTCAAGCCATCAACTCATAACAGAAAGAAAGAAGAAACAACTTCTTTGATCATATACATACAGCCATCATGCTTTAAGACCTAAGGGAGCCTTTCTTACCAATATGATATTTTTCCCCTAGATATGACAATAATTCTATTTGAAGATTAATCCCCTATGAAGGAGATTTCCTCTCTTTTATCAAACTAGCTAGTTAGCTACCCCCTATCAATTTATTCATTCATTAGTTTGTAATAATTAAGACATCAAGTGAATTTCCTATATGTCATCATTGAAAAGATATTGGCTATCAGAAAACATTGACTTTTACCAAGAGGGAAAGGACTTTCTGATTACAGTTGTATATCAAGACATGGGTTTTACTAAGTGTACATAATTCATGCTCTATAAAATGCCATAGTAAAATGGATTCAGGTGAATCACATCTTGTTCCAAGTTCTCTTTTTTTAACTAGATTCAGAATCCTGCACCACATTGTATCAGCAATGCCATATTCACAATGCCTATAGAGATTACAAATATGCTGATATAATTATCCATTACAAAATACATCATGTTTGCCATATGAGGAAATAAACTAGAAAATTTATTAAGATACCAAAAGACTG